>NW_005843173.1:220558-225875 GCF_000455745.1 Alligator sinensis
GTTGGCCCATGGACTTCTTGAGTCAGGTAGAGGTCATCCACGCACGAGAGGAAGCTCTGCGACCGCTCAGATTTTGCTGAGCGATCCTCCCATGAGATGTCTGGGTAATTGAAGTCACCCATGACAACCATGGTCCTGGAGCAAGCTGCCTCAGCCAGTTCCTGGGCAAACTCCTGGTCAAGCTCAGGACTTTGGGTGGGAGGTCTGTAATAGACTCCCACCATTGTGTCCCCTGTGCCATGTTCCCCACGGATTGTAACCCAGAGGGTCTCCAGCCATCCACCCTGGTCGCCAATATCGGCTTTCAGGGACGTGAAGCTTTCCTTAACATAGAGAGCTACACCCCCGCCCCTTTTCTCTACACGATCCCTCCTGTACAGGGTATAGCCATCTATCCCCGTGGTCCAGTCATGGGTGGAGTCCCACCAGGTCTCCGTTATCCCTATGACATCGTAATTGTTTGCACTGAGCATGAGGATGAGCTCCTCCTGCTTATTCCCCAAGCTCCTGGCATTAGTGTACAGGCAGGCAAGTGCCCCCTGGGGGGCTCCTTCCTTGCACACAGATTTTACCAGGGCTGGGGCCCTGTTTTCTTTTATCTACTGTAGATAACTGGGGAGCTACTGGGGCTTAGTTCTTTGATTTAATTTTTATAAACAAATAATTGGAGATCTTTAGGATAGAAAAGCAGATGAGCATCCTGGGGAAGGAAGGTTAAAGCAGCACAAGCTAATGCTAAAGTCCTTTGCACACGGTTCACAGTTCATAACAGCACTTGAAATGGTTCAGGATGTTCTGATGAGACACCTGCTTTCAGTGTATAGCAATAGCAAGCTACACAGCTAAGCACTTCTACTTCCCTCTTCACCCTGAGCACTGCTCCACAATTTATAAATCACTGTATATGCTTTGGAAATAACCTCTGTTAGACAGAGAGATTGCCCTCTGTGGCCTACTCCCTAGACGACCACAAACATTTGTTTCCAGGGGGGCAAGCAACAGTGGTGCCGCTGCTACTTGTCTCCAGGGAATGCCCATGCGCGCTCTGGTGCATGGCAGGTCACTCCGGGTGGGGTAGAGGAGGCTAGGGCCACTAGCTGTGCTGCACCAGCAGCTTTACCTGGGGTCCTGGAGACCTCTGGGAGCTGTAGCCACAGCACTCCTGTAGCTGGGAGCCTGGCCAGCAGCTGGAGTGTGGCCCCAGCTGGCCAAGCTCCGGGTTTGGGTAGCATGCACTGCTGCCACATGCGCTGTCCCGCTTTTTCTTGGCATGGTTTTTTTTGACCCTGGATCGCCTGGGGTCAACCCCCCCCAAACCCTGTGCTGCAATATAGCAGGAACCCCTCCCCCCTGCACTGCAATGGAGGCAGGTCTTGTATGGACAGCGCCTATGTGTACATACAGTGCATTCCACAGTGGGGTTCTGGTCCGTGACTTGGGTTCTACCTATACTAGAGCACAGGCAGTAAGCACTACTGTTAATATATGGCAAGGAGAGATGAAAAATATTAAGGTTGGGATTTTGGCAGGAGCTTAAGTGAGTTAGACCTCTAACTCCCATTGAATACTAATGGCAGTTGGTGCCAAATTCCTTTAAAAGACTTTGAAATCCCCAACTTAAAATTTCTGCTCATTTCTGTCGACGTCACATGGCTTCACTGGATTAATCAAAATGAGACTAGGGACACAGCCCTACTCCAAATGAAGTCAATGACTTCTATGGTGCAGGATCTACTTATGAAAGGAATAAAGATGACCTGGTTGCTAGCAATAGCAGGGACAAGGCTTCATGAGCCAAAATGTCCCTTCCGTTCCTATTATTAGGTTCCAAGAGTGAAATTTAGCCCCATGCAGACACCCGGTACAAAGTTTCTGGTCTGGGTGAATCCCATTACTTACTTCAATACCACTGAAGTGATGCACAGGATTTACGTTGGCCATCAGAGCAGGGGTGAATGTCATCCTCAGAGCCATGTTAATTCCTGATTTGAATTTAGACTAAGTTCTTAACTAAGAAACAAGCCTCAAGCATCCCCAGGGAATCTCTGATTTGATAAACCTTGGTAGGTCTCTAAATATTAGACATTGAGAAAGCACTTAGCTTTGCAGTAGCCTGCTGTAAAATTCCATCTTAAAGAGAGAGAATTAAAGTTTCAGCTGGCATATTATGTCCCAGATGATGTATTTAAAACCTGTATGGCAGTATTAATGAGTAAGATTCAGTGCTTTAATAGGCCATAAAATACATTCACATAACAAAACCGAGAAAGAAAAGACTAGGAGTTGGCTCTGCATAGGACTCTGACTCTGGGTGATTTTTCATCCAGTTTCATATTAGAAACCCAAAGCACAAAGACTCTGTTAGTGAACACATGCGCTGTTATGCATTCAGCAACAGCTTCAATACAGCATTTGGCACTGAAACCTATCTGGTTTGCAAGTGTTTATGAAAGAGCCTATGGTAACCTCCTGGCAAACTGAAGTCCTTGGCTAATCCAGAGAATAGGCAGAGCACAGGCAGTGCCCGAGTGAGCTTATCTGCTGCTATGTGCCTCAATTCCTGATCTGGAAAGCAAGCTAACAGTTTAAACCCCATATTCATTCACCCCCTGCCCTCCCCCTGACACAGCCAACAAGGCTGTCCATTAACAGTACTGACCAAGACCAGCAATTCACATTGCAACCATCAGATCATAGCAACCTTTTGTCACATTAAGCCAGCAACAATAAGTTGTGCATTTCCCTACCATCCCTTTGAGCCATCCAATTCCCCTAGAGCCAGGTTTAATGACAAAGGGCATTTATAAACATGCTCTGGGGAGTGTGTGCGCGCAGAGGGGTGACATTTTAATTGAAACAGCTCCCAAAGCTGCTCTAATTAAAATGCCTGGAGTATCACATGTATCAGCATCCTCGTGCTGAAAAATGGTGGCCGGGTCACTTTAACTAAAGCTTGTTGAACGAGCTTCAGTTAAAGCACCCTCATTGCCATTTTTCAGCACAGGGATGTTGATACACGCGGCGCAAGAGTTTGCTGGAGCTCAGTAATTACCAATTAATCGAGTCTGCTCCAATGTGTTGTAATTACAGTGTGTAGAAGCAGCCTCCCTGCACGTGTATAGATGCCCAAAAGACTTTGGGCTGCAGACTATCTCCTCTCTAACAGAAATGGAAACTAAACAAACAAGACTACTGGAACTCATACAGTCATACATTTTGCTTCACAAATTACTTTGAATACTGTGGATTCAAGACTCTCAAACTACCGATTTGGATTTCCATAAAAAGAAGTCTTTGTTTGGTTTTGGTTTTTTTGGGGGGTGGGGTTTAACTAAAGCAAAAAGAAGACATCCAAGCAGTCTTAGAGATCGGTTAGTCCACTGACTACATAAAGAAGTTCCTTTAAAAGAAATGCTGTCTAGAACAAGAGCTGTAGCAGCGTGTCATTGTCTGCTTCTCCCCAGTGACTTCCAACAGCACAGGACTTATATTCTTTCTATATAGTACAGCGATGAAGGCAGCATCATAACCTATCTCAGCATTTTCCAGTGGTGCATTAAATAACAGGTTAAAATGTCTCATGTGGGTCACGAGTGCTGGAGTGTTTTATTTGGATAAGGGCGGGGGGTAAAGTACAAGTTACTTTGTATTGGTATTGAAGAAGACAGGGTTGAAGAAACGTGACTAAATCCATAGGCTCATTCTCAAAGTATCACATAATCTATAATTTTTCACCTATCTTCCTCAGAGCACTGATGCTGATGAACACTCTGCTCCATCCCCTAGGGTGTTAGTGGCTTAAAACATCCCTAAATTAAACCAAGGCAATGTGGAAACTTATGGTGCATTCTAAACTAGGTTGTCATGCAGACATCTCAAATCACCTCACTTTTCAGCAAGCAAGAAGCTTCCAGTGAGAGGCATAAAAATGGCAACTGCATTTAAGGAGTTAATTTGTAAACACATTTTGAAATGAGGGAGAAAGAAACGCTTCTTGACTTCTAGTGCTTTATGACATGGATCTGAATTAAATGGATGCCATTTACCTTAGATCATGCAACTTACTGTAATGCTTCACACCATTTAGACATTTGCATTCAAAATCTATTTTAGACATTTGCATTTAAAATGTGGAACACCTCCCCCTACTAGTTATATTTAGAATGATGAATTCTTAGTCTGCCTAAATCTGTCCTAAACAGCCGAGTCTCAGAAAACTGTGTTTAATATGGGAGACGTAGTCACAGATCTGGTTAGATTGTGGCTACATCCTGGCCACATATTAGTATCCAAATGCCTACCCACCATTCACATCATACATTGTTTCAAAGATCTCCACCGGATGATGCCGAGAGGAAGTAAATTGGAGCGCTGGTTATGAAAAACATTATCAGATGCATGCTCAGGCTTTCCGACAATCCCATATTGGAGCCATAGTAATGTTAGATGGTAAATGTAGACTTATCCACTAAATCCTGCCCTGAAAATCTTGAACTGTTCAGCCACCTAGACTTAAGTAATCTCTGCTGTGTGTGAAGAACTAGTGACATACTTCTTTACGATCACTCTCATCCAGCATGCCCACTCTGGATAGTAGCAGCAATTCACTAAGTCCAAGACTTAGTGAATGTTCTTTTCTTCTTATCAGAATTCATCACATTCAGGGAGCAAGCTATTCTGGAAGCAGGGAAAGAACACTGCCTTGATGCCCTCAGTCAGACTTATCAGTCCTGTTGAAAATAAGTACCCATGATCTCTGCTGACAGAGATTTTCAATACCATCTCTAATGGTGTAACCTTTCATCTACCTATATATGCCATATTTTGTAGCAGTGCACCAATACATTGGTCCAATATTGGATCAGAAATCGGCCCAATGAGGCCAATAAATGGTTGTGTGTGCATGCAGCCACAACACAGCACTCAGGTAGTGTGGAGAGCTGCCTCCAGCTGGTAAGTCCATTGTGGTGGAAGGGGACTGGGGAGGGAAGGGGCGTGGGGGAACAGATCAACCCCCGCCCAGGGGCAGGTGCTTCCCAGCTGGGGCAGGGCACTTGTTGGGGGGGGGCTCTTCTTGCCGGGGGCTGGGGTTGGGGAGGGGGCTATGGAGGAGGCTGCAGCCACCCCAAATTACACCATCGCTCCCTCCCAGCACCGCTGCCACTGCCTGCCCACCTGGCACAGCCCTGGCTCTTCCCAACATGTGGGGGGAGGTAGGGGTTGACCCAGGAAGAGCCGGGACTGCACCAGCATGTGGCACCTTTCCCCTGGATGCAAGCAGCGGCAGGAGCTGCCCCCCACACCTGACAAGTGCCCC
>NW_005843173.1:226007-226549 GCF_000455745.1 Alligator sinensis
CAGCCGATATGGCTCCTTAAAAAAATCAGATATTGGTATTGGCCCCAAAAATCTCTATCAGTGAACACCTAATATTTTGCTAATTAACAAATGACCACCTCTAGACACAGCAGCTTGTGCAAAATCTATTATTTTTGACCAAAAAAAAACCCAACCCCACAAAGAAAACTACCTGAACATGGCTTTCTAGCCATGAGATAATCTAGCAGAGAAGCTCATGACACCAACCATGAGAGAAGCTAGCAGAAAATTATCTTCAAACTCATCATTCACCTATATTCTGTCCTTTACAATGACATTTGGATCTCTTCATGGTACAGGGACAAGATTAATGGCATCTGCATCAACCCAGATTTATATGAGCATTAATTACCTGTGACCATGGTACACCTATTCACCTGAATCCAAGACAACCCTGAATTTAAGACACCCCCCCAAAAAAAAATTATAGTCTATATATGGAAAAATACAAATATGTTATAACTTTTATTTATAGAATCTACTTATTGGAGGAATGTCTTAAATTTATCCCCTCCACCACT
>NW_005843173.1:226559-247552 GCF_000455745.1 Alligator sinensis
GCAGTGGCAGGGAGCAGGCAGTAGGGGTCAGGTGGAAGGGAAGGCAGTGGTGGGCACATAGTGGGGCAGGTAGTGGGAGGTAAGCAGTGGGGGAGCAATTGGGAGCAGGCAGTAAGGGAACAAATGGTATGGGGCAGGCTGTGTGGAGTTGTGCAAGGGCAGGCATTGGGAAAGACAGGCAGTGGAGGGAAGGAGCTTGTCCCTGCTACCTGTCCTCATACACTTATCCACCCTTGTGCTTGTGCCCCCCCACCCCTGCAGCCTCTGTCCCCGCCTGCTACTTGCAACCTCTAGGGATGTAGATATACCCAAACTAGTTTCAAGCTAGCTAGCTTGGCTACTGATAACAGTGTAGCTGTAGCAGTCCTTAGCTATGATCTCAAATACTAGCTCTAAGCAAATGATGCCAGCTGTATCCTTCATTATACTCTGATGCAATTAACACCATTTCTCAGCTTACTGCTGAACCCAAACAATCACATGGGGTAAGCTAGCTGGCTGGCTTCAGTTGATCTCAAGCAAG
Source organism: Alligator sinensis (assembly GCF_000455745.1). Taxonomy (NCBI): domain Eukaryota; kingdom Metazoa; phylum Chordata; order Crocodylia; family Alligatoridae; genus Alligator; species Alligator sinensis. The sequence continues at coordinate 227,083 of NW_005843173.1, forward strand.
AAAAAAAAAATACTGGTGAGAAAATGAAAACCCTTAAAAAAAACCCTACAGATATATCATCTCACAGATTATCTTCAAACAGGGGTCCCAAAATATATGGAATCCTTGCTGCTTTTGAATTCAGAGAGAGTGACCCCTACTAAAAGAGATGCTTTCTTTCCTCTTCGGCTATCCAGAAAACTACACTCCATCATATTAAATAGGAATTCTAGCCACAGAAATTCATGGCTGTGTAACCTGCAAGGTGAACCACTGCTGGACTGGTAGCTTCGATCCCTCAGACACTTATCAAAACTTCAGTATGGACTAAAATGGAGCATGAGCATCTGCATTCTCCACCACAATAGCCAGAGACCCCAAGACTTCACTGCTCCACTTTTTCACAGAGTTTTGGATCACATCCAAGGTCTCTGTTAATTAGAACCAGACACTTTAATTAAACTTCAATTAAAATGAAACCTTAGCAGATAACAGAAGTATTTTTTTTAATTTTTATATTTAGCAGATTCCTTCCTCCACTGTATATTCTGATCAGTTCAAGTATTAATCATTGCATCTCTTCAAGCCATTAGTCCAAGATAGCTACAAGAGCATCTTTTCTTGTGAGAACAACCTTACTCAATAGCTACATTCCTCAGGAACTACAAAGCTGACAGCCTCAAGAGTATAACCCATGAAAGGAAGAAAAAGAAAACGAAACTTCTTTGGCAGTAGTTAGAACTCAGTTCCTGAAGGAGATCAGAATGAACACAATTCTCACTACCTTTACGATGACATGTAAAACTCAATGCCTACGATCAGTTTTCACCCATCAAAGGAGAAAGAGAAGAAGCACAAGGAAAACAAGGGTGAAGGCAAGGAGGAACAGACAGAGAAAACATATTTAAAATCAAAAACAAATTTTAAAATGTTATACCCTCAACCATCCAGATGTAATCAGGGAGGAAAATGAGACCACTCATTTATTGCGATTAATCCTGGAAGACATTTGTATGCTGTGGTGATTGGCACTGTGTTGAGAAACAAGACAGACAGATTAGAGAGATGTTCCATGGGACATGTTAAAAGATTGGTCGTCACAAGTCAATTTTTCTGATATTGCAATATCTTTTTATTTGCTACTTTAAAAACCTTATGTTTTAAGTACATGGAAATAGGCCTATTCAAGAGATTACATTCACATTCCATGTTGTTTCACTTGTTCACTAATATTTATGAATATATTTATATATTTATGAATATACAATAACATTTGCCTGATTAATTTAATCTCCTTTCTTCCATTTTATTTTTTTATACATTTCTTAATTTATACCAATATGAACATCCAACAAACTGAAGAATGGGAAAACATCTCTGCAAGTCCTCAATGTAATCCAGGAGTGGGTAATTATTTCAGGCAGAGGGCCACTTACTGAGTTTTGGCAATCCATCGAGGTCCGCATGACAGGCAGACAGGGACAGATAAATATTAATATTCTAAAAATTTTAGGGGCCCCATGGGCTGGCTAGAATGGCCTGGCTGGCCGCATTTTGCCCACCCCTGCTCTAATCAATACCAGTGATCAAAGCAGTATTGCATTACAACAAATTTCTGATCTCTCACAGTCTGGCACAAAAATTAACTATTTTTAATGTAATATCATTAACTGTTTATCAACACCACCAAAATACCCTATTTTCTTATGTGTTTCAGTGTCTCGCACACTTTATATTTCAGTTCTATTTAAATGATTAATCTTCTTCATCATGTCTCCAATCCAACCTTCCTATATGGTCTGATAAATGATTAATAAATATCTGATAGATGTTATAAGCATGTTAATAAGTTGCAAAGGTTAAAATCATGTCAGTAGAAGCATACAGAATTCACAGTCATAATCACCTTGTTGACCTATTCCACTCTATAATCATTAAAAATATGGTCAATCCATTTACTGACCCTTCACAAACTGTTTATTCTTCACACTGAATACTTTCAAATCTCATCGATTTAAGATTTTTGACCTATGAAAATACCTTTCTGAATCAAATTCATACTTCTGAACATCAATCGAATTAGAATGCAGAACATGGGAGAGATGTGGCTAAACTGATGGCCTCCTTGAAAGGTTTCCAAGTGAAGTGCTATCCTTCGTATCAAAAATAAATGAATAAGTAGTTTCAACAATCAGTTCCCATTACCAAAAATAAGCCAGACCTGAAACAACAGAATTCAAAAAGGAAAGCTGTGTAGGCAATGGGCCTCTTAATCTACCAGGGTTCGGAATACCAATGACATTGTCAATCTCAGGGCAGGCTGTTTCCAGCACTGAGTGAATAATTCAGTCACTGAGTTTGCAGGCTACTGCGCAGAGGTACAGTACTAAGCTGTTTTTAACCCTTTGGTTCTTCCTTCATAGTAGGCAGTGCATCCCCAGTCTGAGCCTTCAGTATTGCGCATAGGACTATTTATACTGTTTTGTGCGCCTTTATGCCAACCAAATTGGATATTAAGGCTCAACTGCCAGAGTAATCAAAATGACTATTTTTTTTTACCAGCCAATTTCAATGATCTTTATCGAGCATTCCTTCTCCCCTTTGCCTCATTTCTCCAGAATGCCATGTCCTGTCATTTCTTTCCCTGCCCAAGATCTCATGAGGCACTGCAGCGCTGCAGTTATGCTCCTTGTTAAAAGATTATAGTAGCTGATATTTATATAATGGTCTGTTCTACAGTACCTCTTATCTGAAAACATGATATTACTTTTTTTTTTCCCCCTGAAGAGTCCACTCACAGCTATCAAAATTAATCCTACTATCAGGGAGACAGGGAGAGGACAGGAAAGAATATCTCCCTGCCCTCCACCATAGTCTGGGAGACGCTTTCAAATACTTGGGACTTTAGTGTGATTCATCTGACTGAATATTTCATCTTCTACAAGTGTGTTCTCAATCACAGCCGGCCGACAGACAAGGAAGGTTTGCAGATACAGGAGAAACTCTGGAAAGAGCCAGGCCCTAGTTCAAAGAGATATGCATGGGAGGGAGGGAGTGGAGAGTAGTGAAAGACTTTAAGCAACAGAAAGAAAAGCCCAAGACAGTTAGATGCTTACTTAGAGAAAAATAAAAATTCAAAATAAAAAAGGATTTAAAAAAAAGGGAAAGGGCAAACCTCACAGCGCTCTGAAACAGCTGGGAATGTTTTAAACGCCAAAGTGAGCAAGCTACCTCTCACTTCAAAATTCAAAACCAACCAAGCTTTCCCCTTGGAACTAACATTTCTTCTCACTTTCTCTCTTTTTTAAATGATGAGGCCCTCCTGTTACATCCATCGATTGCATTTTTATCGACTGCATTCTAGCTTTTCAAAGGGGAGATGTCTCCTGGGAACTCTGTCTGAAGTTCAACATATGCACAAAAAAAAAAAAAAAATGGTATTTGCAGGACTGAGATCTCTGAATGGAAAATGGTGTGGTCAGGAAAGAAAGGTTCATAAATATATGTATTCCACCAAGCACACTGTCAGTGCAACTGTGTGATTAACAATATTAATTTTAGCCCCAGATCCTACCTTTCCAACATGTACTGAATGTTTTAGTGTAACCAACTGCTCATAATTTTGCTTCCTTGAGTACCCAGGCTGGAGGATGAAGGAGGCAGGGTTGTGAAGCAGGGGTATGGAGGACCCTCTACACTCCTGCCTCAGTGCTAGGTGGTCAGGGAATGAGCCAAGGCACTACAGAGTGGAAAGGGATATAACACATGTTGATGCCTCATTCGCTTTCCCAATCTGTACACTAAAGGAAACAGGAGTGTTAATAGGGGGAAACCTAGTTCCCCCAAATGTTCGTGTCACTAGAGGCACATTGGCATACACACAAGGCAGTGTAATTAACATTGCATGGACATCCTTAACTGGTACCCCATGACTTTTGAGCATCTCATTTTGCGTCCTTTAACAATCTTTTAACAGACAATTTGATATACGTCATGACCCAAAGGCATGATTTTGTGTGTGCTTCGGCACCAGAATTATCCCCACCAAGTTGCAGCTTCATTGCACGGGAGAGTTTCCTGTTGCACAGGAGAACCCCGGTGCAGGGACGAGTTTCCCGCCTTTCTGCAGATTCTTTTGCAGAGTGCATTGCTCGAGTTGCAAGAGGAATGCACGGTGCAAAAGAGTTCCCGCCACCGGTACGCAAATTCGTTCCCCGCTATTGGCTAGTTCTAAATTATTCACACGTGGCGGCTAACGATTGGCCTGTTAGCCGTATAAGAGGCTTGAGCGGTTTCCGCCCAGGCCGACGAGGACTCCACATCCATCTCGTGGGGACTCTGGGTACACGGCAGGGAAGCCCTCTGTGTGAGATTCAGAGGAGTTTGGCGACCTGATCCATCGCCCACCTCTTCCCGTCTTCGATCGCAAATTTTATAAGACGTATCTACAATTCTGATTTTGGTGGCGCGTTCACCCAGAGCATCCGGAGCTTTGTTCCGTGGAGCCTAGCAAACTCCACGTGATCATCCGTGTTGTCTGTGTCTGTAACCGCAACTCAAGCAAGTTTTCCAGCCTACACCACTGCCATCTCGGTGTAAGTAAACAATCTTTAAAACTACCGCTAAGCGTTTGTGCCTACTTCCCGCTCGTCGCCCTTCCTCTCCAATCCCGCGTGCCCGGGCTGCTGGCCACAGCCCGCGTGCAGCACGGAAAAGGGCTTGGGTCGCTCCCGGCCTGCACAATATATTTATTAATTAATTAGTTTTGGGCCAAATAAAGTTGGAACATCACACTTCTATTTTTCGTAATCATGCACATACACACATTGAAAATCTCTTTATCCATTGTGCGCTGTCCAGTTAAACCTTCCATGAGTACACAAGGAATTTATCAAACCCCTGTCTATCACACATCTCCCATCTTTAAAATGCCTTGCACGCACACAGGCCTACTTGCCTTATCGCTGTTACAAGTGGCTTCTTTCCTCATCTATTCACACACCATGTGCTTCCAAAGCTGGCTTTTGTTGGCACAGATTCTCATCAAAATGCTTTTCAGAGTACATATTGTACTGCTAGGAAAGCCATAATGATGGATAAATAACATTCTTAAGTTATGTACAAATCATTTCCATCTTTAACATATTTCTTTCCTTAACTTTTTCAGCTCTATGGAATTCCCAAATTTTACTTACCATAAATTGTCTAATGTCTGTATTTAAAAAAAAAAAGGAACATCTTGTCTCTGGGTGTGAACAGATAAAACAATTATGCCCGTTTTCAATTATTCTAGATTACTGCAGATTAGACTGAACCAATGCACCACTTTCCATTCTCCACTGCCCTAACAGTCTAAGTAGTATAAATGGAATCTGTTTCACTCGGGCTTAAAGTTACAGACATTTATGCCATTCATAGCACTAAAGGAACAGATATATGAAACAGCTTTGCTGGTTTAGCTGACACCTGCTCCCAAGTGATAAGCTTTCCCCTGCCTTGAAATGTTATACCAGTTGTTCTCTGTCACAACCCAATTAAATTGTGCTCATGCCACTGAGCAAGAGATACCATTCAAATCATCCTCATTTTGACAATTAAGGGTTAAAAGACATCCCTGCCAAAAATTCCTTGAAACAAAACGCTGGTGGTGTACTGCAGATAATTGGTCAGCTGAAATAAAATGCTAGGGGAAACTATATATAATTGGTCCAAAAATAAGCGTAAGCTCCTCACACGTAGCACACACGTAACAGGTAGAGAAACCTAACCCACTACCTTGTAACTTGAGGAGACAAAGAGCTGCCACCTGCCAAAAAATTAAAGATTCCATATAACGGTTCACCATTGGATATTCCTGTAAAACACCTCTGCCTATAAATAGTTTAACGGTTTCTGCTCAAGGCGGAGAGCTCTGGGGATCTCACAGGAAACACCTGTGCTTGTCACCAGAGAATTGGGAAATTGATCAATTCCTAATCAATCACCCCGTCAGCGTAAAATATTGACGTAGAAAGTCTTGCAAGCGCGACCGTCTGTTCCCGGCGCCACGTCCGTCATTCTCTCGTCGTAACCTAACTGCGTGCGTGTACTCGACTCTGTAACCGAAGTTATATGCGTATACTCGACTCTGTAACCGAAGCTGTAACGGAACAAAGGCTTGCCTGCGTCGTCCATCACTATCTAGGCGACATAAGTAAACAAACTCCTGTAACCTACACGTGTCTGTGCCTGGTTAATTCCACTCCATCCATTGCTACCCGCCTGCCGAGCTCTAAATCTAAACACTCCGGTGTGAGTCAGGCGGCTGCCGGCGGCTGCTCTGATTCGCGACATTCTCAACTGTTTTGAATTTAAGGTACCCCTCAATGGACTCGAGACACCCCTCCATAGTTTCTGTGACCTGAGTAACAGCCAATTTTAAAATCAAATTTACATATTACAGTGCTTACTGCCTCGCAGAGCGGCTGCGCAGTGAGGGTGGGGGATCAAGCAGGACGAGACTAGGCTGAGCCTGCACTGATTTGCTTATTTCTTCACAGCCTGCTTACCTCCTCACACCTCATGACACCCTTCAGAGGATCACCGGGTGCCCCAGTGTCATAGACCTGGTTGAGAATCACTGTGCTACACTATTGCACATACCCAGAAAGGTACTTAAGCTACCACCTAAATTTAAACATGCAGCTGGTCACCTTCAATTAAACAGGAATATTAATATGCTCAGTGTTAGTCAAGTTCTGATATACTTTGCTGAATCAACGCCCTGGTAAGTCCCCGAACTGATTTCTGTATCCGCATACAGATTATGAACAGCTCCTGCTTAGACACTCACTAATCATCATCATCATGTCTTAAGTCTTGCATAGCATTTTTCATCAGTAGACCTCGGCGTGTTTTTACAACTGGGGTAGGTATCATCACTCCCATGTCACAAATGGGAAGTCTGTGTTATAGAGAGGTAAAGACGCTTGCCCAAAGTCATTCCCAGGCCCATGGCTGAGTCAGCAATTTAACTCAGGCTTTCTGGCCCCACACTGCTTCCTGCCTGTCAAGTTCCCTTGTAAACATATATTTGTGGGTGTGGTTCAACTTCCTCTGAAATTATTCCTAGTTGACCTGGATGTCAGTGATAATAATCTGGAGTTAGACTGGTAGGAACCTGGCCCTTCATTTCTCCATTCTACGGACATGCATTTCCAGTCTGCCCTCTTGTCATCTTTTGCTGTTTTCTCTCTCGCTGTAACATACAGCATTGATCACCATTCCCCACATGCCCTCAACCATCTGTTATACAGAACTAGAATAATTTCCTCCAGCCTTCAATAACTCTCTGTATGCATTATGCAATTTGTTTGCATTTTATTACTTCTATGCATTCAGCCAAATGTTTCAGTGCTTTAGCCACAATAACAGCATATTGTCTAAAAATGCATTTAGCAACGTGCGGCCACCCCATCTGGGTACATTCCTCTTATGGTTAGTGTTTTACATTTCATAATTCATATCACTGGACTGAACAAAAGAACCAAGTAAAGAAAATAAACATGAGTCATACATTTTAAGTAGAAAGGAACATTATGAACACTTAGCTTGACCTCCTGCATAACATAGGCCGTAGAATTCATCCAATAATTCCTTCACTGTGCCCAGAAAGTCTGGCTGAAGAACAGATTAAAAATAAATAAATAAATCTTGATTTAAAGTCATCAAGTGACTGAGAATCAGCCACATCCCTAGGTAATTCGTTCCAGTGGTTAACTGTCCTTGCTAAAAAAAATCTGCACTTTACTTTCCATCTGGATGTACCTAGCCTCACTTTTCAGCCACTGGATCTTGTTCTGTCTTTATCTGCTGCATTATTACACTCTATGAGGAGAAATCTTTCTAATCGAAGACTGTGATAAAGCTACTTCTTAACTCTCTGTTTGAAAAGTGAAATACACTTAAATCCTTTGCTCTAAGGCATGTTTTTCAGACCGCAAATGATTCTAGTTGCTCTTTATGAAATCCTTTGGAATTTGTTGACATCCTTTTTTGAAGTGTGGCCACTAGAACTGGCTGCATTTTCCAGTAGCTCTTTCAGAAACAGTACATTGCAATGTCTATTGTACACGTTACAGCAGTAGTTCTCAAACCTTTTTAGACTTGAGGCACCCCTCAATAAATCTGAGGCACCTCTGGATAGACTCAAGGCACCCCTCAGAAAATGCCTGCTCTTAGCAGAAAGTATTTAACATTGTGGATTCCTATTTGAAATCTCTGGGAGTATGGGAATCATGTCTGCATACCTAACAGTGCTAACACTGCGTGGCACCCTAGGGCACCCTTGAAAAGATCTCACGGCACCCCAGAGTGCCGTGGCACCCTAGCTGAGAATCACTGTGTTACTGAAATGTTTGCATAAAACTAAGGAGAAGCAAGGCATAAAAACATGTCACCAACATGGAACAACAGGGAGACAATAGCTTATTTCCCAGCAGATCTTCTCTATTCTGAAGATTGCTTTGAATGGTTATACCCAAACAAGGATGTTAGGAGAATGTTATAGTTGCAAACTGGAGCACTGAAAGGGTAGGAAATAACAGAATTTAAGGCTGCCCATGGAAACTAATTTTTCCCTTGCTGTATGAGACAGCCTTCATTAAATGATAAATCACTGACGGTACTTTCCACAGGACCCTTTCCTTATAACGCACGGGCTAGTTGGTACTCACAGAAGAGCTATTCATTATGCTGGTTTCCCCTCATTGTCCAGGCCTTATTTAGTACACAGTATTCAAAACCTGCTCATAAGCACTTTACAGTATCCAGATAGTTCAAAAACATCAGCAAGTTTATTTTGCTAGATATCTATGTGATGAGGTGGTAGTATTATCCACTTTTTACTGATGGGGTCCTACAGGAAAAAATTATAGATCATATAACAACCGTCACCTTGAACATATGCATAAAGGGTCTAACTATGCTTCCATGGGCCATCTTAATTCCAAAATTTATTGACTTTTACATACTTGACTACAACCTTAAAACTGTTTAGCGTAGTTGGTGCAGGCTTATCTGTGTTATTTAAAATAAATCAAACTGAAGGAACTGGAATTCCATCATGTGGTACACTGACATCCATGTCATTAATGAGCAGCCAAACCTCTGCATTTTGAGAGGATGGAATAACTGACAGTAGTAGTAAATTTTCATGATCTGAGAAGCACTCTGCAAGCTACTTTCCCAATACTTACTGACAGCAGGGGGATGGTCAGTAAGCCTTTAGGTCCCATTTCTGGCTCACGAGGGAAGAGTGCTGTTGGAAATAAAGACCTAGCTGCCCATTCCCCTTCCTCTTTGTTCCTTCCAACCTCTCCTTGACCCAGCCCTGTTTCTTCCCCATGCTGGTTCTTGCTCCTTACCTCATCAGTCCCAACCTCCCCTCCAAGACCTTTTCAGTTTGCAGTCTTACTAAGTAAGTCTTAGACCCACTAAATTCCCATCTTATGATCCCTGCCCATTATACTTCACATCTCCACTTCCTCATTCAATCTGCCTCTTGTTCCCTCTTCCACAGCTCCAGTATTCAGGCTAGGGACAGCAGTTACAAATAAACTAGTATAAGTGATCTTAAAGCAGTTCAAATCTGCAACATGACAGAAGTTCAGTGCACATAAACTGCTTTCAAAATGGCCGAAACCGGTTTAAGATAACCCTGGTTGAATGCAGTATCAGACTTCTGTCCCAGATCCCCTCCAGATTCAAGTTAACTCACAGTCCCCCAGCATCCCAAGATGCTTTGCACCTCCCCCGCAAACCCCAGCCCTTACAGGGTGGGCGGCCTAGCTTTGGCTCAAGTTGTCCACTTCAGCTAAGCAGAGAGGTGAGCTCTAGTGCCCACAGCTTCTGGCCTGGGCCATTGCAGGCATGTGGCTGCATTTCTGGAATCAAAAGTGAATGTCTGTTTACTTGCTTATCGGTTCAGTCTACATAGCTTTGAACAACCTGCAAAGACTGAATTGATTCAGCTTTTTGACTATCTGTTCTTAGCCTCAGTGATCCTCTACAACCACTTTCCTGCCCCAAATCACTCCTATTACCAATCTCCCTTCCTCCCCAATTCACCCCCCACTACTCCTAGCCAGCAACTTGCACCTGTCTCTTTACCTAGTCCCAGTTCTCCTCTGCTTCTCCCCGCCAACACTCAGGATCCTCAAAATTTCTTGGCCCATTCTCCCCACACCATGGGCTTGCATCCTCCTTGCCCAACCATCTGCAGTCCCCCCCCACCCCCCACCCAACCCCTCTGCCCCAACTCCTTATCAATTTCTGCTCTTCTACCACTGGTTCCTGGGCCCTTTACCATATTTCTTTTCCTGAATACCAATCTCATTCTTTTCATCCAGCAAACCCTGCCTGGCTACCACTGTCAACTCATTCTGTCTCCAGCTTCCTCATCAAGCTAGTTCCAGTCTTCCCCACAACTCCGAATCAAAATTTTTCCTTCTCTCTGCCAGCCTCTAAGTCACATATTCACAGCCAGCCTCCTAGTCTCAGTCCAGCTTCCCATAGCCCTTCATCTCAGGTCTAGCCCTTGTCTGCTCTCCTCTGTTATCCGGGCCCCATGGCCATGGGAGAGGGTGCTGAGAGAACATAAGACAGCTTCACGACTCTTAGTTCTGGTGCCTGGAACCAGACTACACAGGCAGCACAGGGCTGCAACTGCAAGGTAACAACTGCTTAGCTCTGAGGTGGAAAATGCTGAATGCAGAACTGATCTTCAGGGAATTTAGCTGCAAAGTATCATGACAGTCTATAGAGTATGTACGAACTGGAAATTTGTTTCAGACATTTGGCTAGCGTTGGTCAGATTCCCATGGAGGTAGCAAAAGGGAGATTCTTGATACAAAGAATCTACCCCTTTTCTCTTCCTCCTGCAACTTTCACATCTTTCTTTCAATGTATGGAAGCATAAGAGCCGTTTCCAGTAAAAGTCACTGAAATTTCACTGGGGTTTTTGCCTAGCTTGCTTCTCAAAAACAACTCAGCCACTTTGGCTGAAATTTTCCAAAGGCAGGTAAAAAGCCCACCAGCCTGAGGCAGAGACCTGGCATAGAAAATTTCAGCTTCAACAATTAAAACTGAAAATAGGGTCCTATAATGCTAAGTGCCTGGCAACCTCAGCAGCCAATCCTGACTATAATAATTAATTTTATGTTATGGGAAAAGGAACCTAAGACCTATCACAAACCTCACCACCTTCTGCTTCAAAGCAATTTAAATCAACCTCCTGCCTCTTCTAACAGAACCATATGGTGACATTTATGGGCACATGCTCACACACCCTACCAAAATAAAATGCTGTACTGCACATGCACATTGTCCCCCTTTGGAGACGATGCCAGAACAAACTATAGAGGGCAGAGGTTAGTCATGTCACTCAACACACTTCTGAAAGGGGAGAAGATACCATCATGATAACCATAGGAGGAGATCGCACAGAGAACAGAAGTGTTGTGGTATGGCTTCCATTGCACTGGGAGTGTCTACACTTGCATTCGGCTTGTGCAGTCCTGGTGCCATGCAAGTCGTTTCTGGCCCTACTGCACAGTAGCAACGAGCTACCCATTTGCACCCAACGCTACACTGCCGCAGCAACAAGGTACATCACCGTAGCTCATCACTAAGGCAACGTAGCATCTCGTGTAGACATGCCCAGTGGGGTTTAATTTGTGGATACTGAGAGGAGAAGCAGCCTGTATAAGCAACACTGAGGTGAGCACTCAGGCTGAATTATTTCCCAGGGAATTTTGCTTAGTATAAAGTTTATTGTGCATCACTTTAAATGCTTCTGATTGACATGCTTCATTATTTGGCTGAGTTCTGATCATGTGGAAAGGAACATGACTGACCAGTATAGTATAAATCCTGAAAAAGGCTTAAGAATAGGGTTAGAGATTGAGTTGGAAATTGGAGCCTATTTTCCTTCTGCTTTCTTTATGCATCTGTGTCTGAAGGTTTGTTCCCCAAAGGGAAGAAAGGAAGCATTTGTGTTACTGCGTAACTTCGGTTTCAATAGTGTACTCAGGTTCTATTAAATCCTACTTCCACAGAGTGTGAAACCTTGCACCTCTGGAGAGCGCTACATCCTTAGAGCAACACAGCTACAACCTATACTCCTGTTCTCTAAAAAGAATGTGGCTTAATACTGCCTACTTTCTTAAGGGTGAGGAAAGAAGGTGAGGAAAGAAGCTTTAAAACATGTCATAAACTCCTTTGCAGAGGTTAAAATGCTCAGCAAATGCTGCAGTGGATTTAGCCATGGTCTTTTCCAGTCAGACCTATCTGTGTCATGAGTTGCTAGCCCCTTGCAGCTCCCTAGCAGAGGGAATGTCGCATTTGCCTGGTGCCTCCACAACACATCTTCAGACATCAGATGCACAGGGTCCTTTGTCAGGAGAGAAAAAAAAAAAAGGCCTAGAAAATGTAAAAATATTTTTAAAGGTATTTAGATGCCTCATTCCCAGTATGTAAGTACATTCACAAATATGGAACCTCATGACTCCTTTTGAAAATGCTGGTGTTTGTCTTTCCATCTGCCAAAAGGAGATCATATTACTAACTGAGCCAGACCCTCAGCTAAGGAAAATTAATAGGTCTATAGATTTCAACAAATCTATGGCATCCGAGGATCAGACCCATCTGCTTCATTAAGGAGTTGTGTGTTTTCCTGTTTCCTTTGAAGATGAAAAGCAAGCCTATCTCTTCTTTTAATCACACTCTTCTTCCTGCAACTCTATTTTCTTTGAATTTTATCTTCTTGTCTGCCTGGCTGTTCCTCAAAAGCAGATTTCTGTTTCCTTCCGTTGTCAAGATGTCACAGAAAATTACTCAGTAACCACACCCTGTATCCCAAACACTAACCACATTCAAACGTTGCCAGTGGAGAGCTAACAACTGGTTTCATATACCAAGGTAGAGTATTTACAGTCCTTTATTTTTGGTTACCTATATTATACTGTATTAAAAGTAAATCCAACTACTCCAAATTCCTTTGAAATACTAAGCTGAAATGTTAACTATTCAAATATCCATGATTCAAATCATTGGGTGCATCTACATGTGCATTTTAATGCGTGTTAAAGCATCACAAAAACATGCACAGTCGTTAATGTGCATTAAAATAAACTAATGCGCCTTTTTCTAGTACCTTACAATGCAGGTACTAAATTTAATGTGCATTAGCAAAAGCGCATTAATGAACGTGTAGAAATTCCCATTATCTCTAAGGCCGCTTGCTTCCTCTGAGACGCTGACTAAGAGTCCATTCTTTGACTTATTGTAGATCAAAGTCCCATTCACTTCCAAAAATCAGACAGACATTTTACAGCCGGTCCAATTACTCCCTAAAAGAGTTTTAAAGTACTCATCTCTGCAGTCTTTACTTAAGCCAAATTCCCATCGACTTGCTCTGAAAGGTATTTTGATCCAAGCAGGAGATGAAAGGTGGTTCTAATTCAGTTTAGGAACACAGCAGAAGATGACTAATTCTGACATCCCTATACTGCAAAGAGGACAACTGTAGTGAAGTGCCTGCAACCTTACTGCACTTGGCAGCAAAGATTTACAACATAGCAAGGTTTCCCATTCCTAAAATTATATTACTTCTACAAAATATGCTACTGTGCAATTAATGGCATGCTGTAAAGCACTGCCATAAATAATTACAACTAAATTACACTGACATGGTAACTGAATTGTGAGGCTTTGCCCTCCATTCTATTTTTGGTGGTTATTCTCTTGGGCCATGAGCCTGGAAAGCATTCCCAATTAGGAAAACAAACAAAAACAAAAAGCCCTTAAGCATGTGCTTAACTCTAAGCTCAGGCAAGACTCCCATAGAAGTCAACGCTTACATGGTTTTCTTAAATTGGGGCCTTATTTGCCAGTACAAAAATGTTGTTAATCTGCAAGACGTCTCTCCTGCCATTAGAGCATGTTAGTGAGGTTCCACTGTGTGCATAATTTCCATAATTACATCAGTTATTACTTTTGATTGCTTTATAGTATTATTTGGTATTTAGAGCTAGCTATTTACCTAGTTCTACAAGAGAGTCTGGCTGGCAGGGTGTTCTTTTCAGAACAATCCAGGAACTTGCTCCAAAAAACCCTCGTATTTTATGACCTATTGGGTAAAATGATAAAGCCATATAATCATCTTTGTATGGTGGAGGATTAAAAGAAGTGCATTTTGATTTATTGGTAGACCAAGCTGATTGTTTTTTTCCCTGATGGTTGGTTATCATGTGCCACTGTAATTCTAATGACTTGTTCAGATACCTAGGGAATTTGCACCATTTTTTGTTTAGTCTTATATAGATCTAAATCATTGTTGCGCCCAGTTCTCATACAGCTCTGACACTGCAACTTCCTCAGTTACAAGATGATGGAAGGCAGGGGTAGGAAGCAGCTGGCTTTGCTGAGCATGCTCTGCCTAGCATGCAAGGGGGTTTAAGAAGGCATCCTGCCTCTAGAGCAGGGGTGGGCAAAATGCAGCCCAGGGGCCAGATGTGGCCTGCCAGGTCATTCTATCTGGCCCATGGGGCCCCTAAAAAAATTAGAAAATTAATATTAATCTGCCCCGGGCTGCCTGTCATGTGGCCCTCGATGGCTTGCCAAAACTCAGTAAGCAACCCTCTGCCCAAAATAATTGCCCGTCCCTGCTCTAAAGACTCCTGTCAGAAGCACACATCAGCTGTCTACTGACTTCACTAGCTTCCTGCTGCCTCCAGGGTGCAGTTTCATGAGATGCATTTAAACAACAAAAGCCCTGTAGCATGGATAGATCCATTCTACTTGGAAGATGTCCTCTTCTCTGTCCCAGCCTACTTGGGCACTTTGGTTTAGAAGGGAACTCAGTGATCTCCATTGCAGATCCTTAACTTTAAGATTTACTCTGCTCTCCTCTTCAGTTTAAAATGTTACATATTTATTACCTTTCAGGGCATGCCACAAAAGCCCATTTTTGAATGGGCCTTTGGGGAGCCCAAAAAGCTGGAGATAAGCAGTCTCTTTTGGGGATCTAAGAACTACGGAGGGAATTTTATTTTTGGGATACTCTCCTCTGGCTGGGTGATGGTTTTGGAGGAAACTACTCCTGCTCTGCCTTGCATTAGAATCTCTTGTGATTTTACCTTAAGATAAACCCCAGCTCCCAGAGTCAAGTGATCATGTAAGAGTTTCCCTTTTCCCTTATTTTCTTTTAAAAGTAAATTTTGAAGCTTTATGATTTCAGATAAAAATTCTGAAAGTGACCCAAATGCACTACAATAGCTCAAAAGCCAGAAAGCAAGGAGAAGACCCCATATTTATTTTTCTTAGAAATCATGAGAAGTTTTAAATAATACTCATGATATTTTGGGGCCTAACTTTTTTTTTTTTTTTTTTTTTTTTTAACGTTTGCAACTGGCAAGGAGAGTTTTCTAAAATGTTTAAACCTAGTGGGTAAAATCCTTGTCCCATTATAGTCAACAACAAAAACCCTTCTGACTTCATTCCCTTCAGATGGAATTTTATGTTGTAGCTAGTTTCCAAATTGGGCAGCAATATACTGGAAAGCGGAGTCAAAATCACTTCCCATAGCTGTAGGAGGGCAACTGCCACCTACAGCATCAAAAAGCAAATGCAAACACTTCCATCTGCAGCCCTACTGATTTTCCCTCCATAGATGCTACTAGGTTTTATTACAAGAATACAGGGAGTACAATCTTGTTACAAGGAAGATAAAAGAAAACGTACATCATCTGTTCCACTGGGAAGACTGAGCTGTGATCATGAGCAACTAAAAGGTGTGGAAATGACTTATAGGTTTAGAAGACATTTTAAAGATAACTATATGACTCAATGCTCAAGAAATCACATGTGGATGATGAGGAATTTAACACACACACACACACACACACACACACACACACACACATATATATATAGCCAGTGACCCAGGAAGAACAAATGCAGGTAGGTGCGCCACTGACAATTAGGAAAATATAGCAGAATGCTCTTAAAGGGCATTTCAAAGCAGGCTGTAAGCTTAAAGATCCATTTTTTCAGAAGATGATTAAAAATCAACCTATTGTATTGTACAGGTTTACACACACTACAAAAATGATGAAACACCATGTAAGAAGATGGAAATAATCAACTCTACCCACATGGAAGGACTATGGTGGGCTAAAGCTTGCTCCATGCATGTTACAAACTGAAAGGATGGAATGCTGCCCTCGTTGCTGCACAGGGTGAGTGCCAATAAGCTCTGTTTTGGGCATGCTAATTGGTGGTTGCCCAGAGTCTCATTCAGCTTTCAGGGTGTAATGCCCACAGGGCTTCACTGCAGTGTTCCCTAGCACAATCCTTTGATGTCATAGACATGCCCTTAGGGGCAAATTTTGACTAGATTGGGTTCTCTGAAGGAGCTGACTGCATAACAAGTAGAGAAGAGAACTGCATCTATGGCACCAGGCAGTATCCAGTCTTTGTTTTGATTGACAACTTAACAGCATAACACAAATATATTTCTGTTTAACAAAGCTTAACTTGGCAATTATTATTGTTTCCCTATTAAGTAAAATTCCATATATGCAAACTATGCCCAGTTTAATTTCAAAGTAAATCAGTGAAGCAGAATACTATCTTTTCTCATACATAATTGGGTGTTGAAGCAAGTATCATAGTGAGACACAAGCGCATCAAAGAGAGAGAAGGATGCCAAAGAATATAGCAAACATAAGGAAATAGAAATGCATGCTGCTATACAGAAATACTAATGGCAAAATCCAAAAAATCATTATTAGTCCATCAAACATAAGTTTGGTCTTGAATAAAGACTTCAAGAGATGGGCCCAATAATTGTTTTACTGTGAGATACTTGTAAGTAAGTTTCACCAGGCATGGTAAAACAGACAAAATACTCCCCTACACATTGGCCCTTTGTACATGCCACAAAATTGGCCTTTAAAGCAGCTTAAATGCCCTTTTGGACTGCTTTAATGGCAGTGCTGTTTGCACACTCGGCAGCATATTCCGTTTTAAATTACTTTGGTACGCAGCAAGATAAAACACCTCCAAAATGTTTTAGTTTGCTACCTAACAAAGTACAACAGTGCATGGGGTGCCGGAACCCCATGTGCTCAGGGCTTGGTGAGCCCCACACAGTTCAGGGGCTGCAGGACCCAGCGGCAGCCTATGCAAGCAGGGCTCCACTGAAGGAAAAAAACCAGAACTGGCAAACCTAATCAAAATCTCTCACCATGGGAAATATCCTAGCAACACTACTGGGACATTTATCTGCATCATGGCTAACAGCTGATGAATTTATCCACAGGATAGGACTAAGCTACCATGGTGCTCTATGGAGAGAGCAGTTGGGGATTAGGGAGTATACATGCATAAAGCATATGGATCTTGGCCTGTGAGGCTGACCCCATTATCCTTTCTCCTCATGCAGCTTCCCCTGTTGGCACTTGTATCGGATGACCAGCGTGGCATTCTCTCCCAGCAACCTAGAGAGTCAGAGAATTCATGGCCATTCTCTCCTAGACAGTCCCAGGTCAGAACAGGCACATGTATGTGTGGGCTTACAAGCAAAGTCAGCTAGAAGTTAGACCATAAATCTGTAGGATACCTTGAAAACATGACACCTGGCATTCTGGTCAACACATAGATGATTAAACCAGCCACCTCCAGAGTTAAAAGCAAAATATGCTATAGCTTGAGGAAACATGGCCTGGCTGGAGGCCGCAACAACTCTCCCCTCCTGTAGGTCAGCACAGCAACACATCCCAGGTTACATAAGAACAAAGCAAAGGTTAGCCAAATGCATAATGCTTTGTTCCAGGAGGCACAGTAGGCAGGAGGTGTTTGCCTTGCTACCTTCCCTCTGGGGCACTGTATGGGAAAGGCACCCACACGTTCAGCCTGAGGTCTGCACAGAGCCCAACTAGCACAAGCAGTGCAAAAGATGCAAAACAACAGCACATCTCCAAGCCTCCTGTCCACACCATCTCCCCACCTCATGCTACTCCTGGCTGCTGTGGACAGCCTGCAGTGAAAGGGACCTCGTGGACCTCTTGGGTACTCCAATTTAAATTTCTGCCCTCAGAGATACAGCACATTCTACCCCCAGCAAAATCAAAGGAAAGGCAGGGTTCAGCCTGTCCCTAAAAATATCATGTACATATCGCTTGGAATGCCCCCCTCCCCACCCTTTTGAATTAATGGGTACCAACAAAAGACTACATTGTGAGGCCAATTATCAGATAGAGGAGCAAATGCTAACTGATGGATAAACACCAGCTCCCCGTCTCCGGCCCATTAGGCAGTGGCACTGAAGTTTGCCACAGACGGGCTTTCTCACATGCATGTCCAGCTCCAGAGGTAGAATACTGCAGCTTGAGCCTCCTAGAAGGCAGATTTGGCCACAAGGTGGGCTGCAATTGAAAGGGTGACCCCAAAATGAAAGCACAGCTGGCCTGAACCCAACTTCCCTTTAGCTGAGCCTGTTTCCAGCACAGAAAGAGCTCTGCTGACATATAGCATTACCCTCCCAGAAAAGAAAAAAACAAAAATAAAAAAAAAAAAAAACACACACACCCGGAATGCAAGTCTACAAAGTGAGCACAAGTTTCTTTCCAACAGGGAATGTTGTGTGTCCACATTTACATTTTTTACATCACAAAAGACTATAGGTAAGTAGGAGAAAACCCCTGCTTAATTTCTCTGTGAATTCTGACGGCTGTAATAACTGATCCCCAGAGAAGCAGGGCAAGAGAAACAGGCAGAATGGAGAGCTTGCAAATCCAGTGCATCATAACAAGGGATTCATTTCTCATATGATCTCGAAGATCATGCAATAACCAGGCAACCAACTTGTTTCCAACCCAAAGCTTCCTGCCTCTGAAAATCAGCTTGCTCTCTCTAACAGGAGCATGACACTCCTGCGTCAGGAGCTCCACTCACAGCTCCACCTGAATGTAAGTCCCTGCACTTTGTCTCGTGAAGTACTTTGCAGGGCACATTTTGAGACACTGGGGGGTTTTCACCCCGACTAACCACAGGCCATCGATCACAGAACCACCCTGGTTCTACGAGACCTTGAACCGATGCCGCGACGTGTACAGCCTGCAGAACACAGGCCCAGTGACCATGAAAAGCCACAGGAAGATCCAGGAGCTGGTGAGAAAAAGGGACACCACGTCACCCACAGACCTGATCCCGGGTGACGCATGCCAAGCTGCATGGGAGTGCATCCACCGCAAGGAACTGTGCAAAGATCACAAGGACCCAAACTGGCTTATAACTCACTGAGCTCTCCCAGCAAGGGCCCGGAGACATAGAGATGGCATGTTGAGGAGACCCAGCTGCCCGTGGCCCAACTGCCACGGGGCCACCAAGACAATAGAGCACCTCCTGTGGCTTGGCACCTGCACCAAGGAGGTGTGGAAAAGGGTATAGCAGCTTTGTGAAGCAGTGACCGGCGTCAGCCGGCTAACCAGCGAGGCCGCACTGTACAGGCACCTCACCAAAAACCAGGGGAGCCCCTCGCTTCAGTTCGACCAGTTTGCAACCTGTGTCAGGAGCGCCTTGTGGAAGTCCAGGAACCTGCTCCTCTACAGACAAACAGACGTAGACGGCTGCATGGAGATGGCACTGAGCAAACTCTGGACCTACCACCAGAAATTGGTAGCAGAGGATGAAGAAGACGCAGCGAACACCACCTGGCATAGGGACACGTGACACAGGACCATACAACCCCCACCAAAGGAAGAAGAGAGTGACCGCAGTGGAGAAGAGGACCAGAAGAGTGGGACGGAGGACAGTGACAACAGCAGCACCAGCAGGTCCTACAGCGGAAGCTGGAGTGACAATGACGAAGAGACCAGTTGAGCTGAGTACCTGACCCCAGAAGCAGGGGGAGGGCTGGTCAGACAGGCCAGAAAGGACTGACTGTATTTTGTGTGTTTTGCGCACGATTTGCGGACATTGTAACAGGTACGGGTAGCCAGTGGGCCTTTGTACGGGTGCGCGGGAGCGTTTTTTTTCCTGTAACGGGATCGGTTTAGATATATATAACCAGAGAGAGAGAGAGAGAGAGAGAGAAGTTTATTTATATATTTTTACAAAAATAAATAAAAGTCCCTGCACTTTGTCTTACCTTTGGAGAGGCATGAAAAGTAAATCCTTTATGGCATCCCAGGCATGTGGTATGTGTGTTTTACTACTATACCTTCTTTGAATGAAGCACTACTGCGTCAGTTCTGAGGAGCCAGCTATACACTGTATACGAAAGGAGCCAAGTCCTGCTACCTTTATTTCCACTGACTTCAAGCAGGATTTGACCCATCCATGAATTTCCTTTGAGACAGTCTCGCTAACTTGATTCCCACGTTAACTTGATTCCCACCACCCACATTTGGTGTTTTTTGTAAATAGATTTCCTTTTCACCTACTCTTT
>NW_005843173.1:247583-249471 GCF_000455745.1 Alligator sinensis
TTTACCCTTCCAAAATTAAAAAGTACTTACAGAGTAAGAACTGGCTTCAGTTCTGTCCAGTAGCTCACACTTTGATCATAATAAGTACATACCTCCCCTGAGAGCCACAGCATGCTGGCGCACAATCTCATTAACCAAACTCTTCTAAACAAGCCATTACAAAGCACATATATTATGGGCTGAGAAGTCAAAATACCAGGCAGAGCACATTCACTTCAGATGTGGTAAGATACAGCACAAAACAGGAGAGTATCCATGCACATGAGCCTCAATGATCAGAAGAGAGTCTTCAGCTGTGGGAGACTTTGGATCACAACCAGAGGGGAGGGCAAGTTGGTGAACTTTTAGCATTGCCTCAGCATGGATGTTACAGCATCTTACATTTCCCTTGCAATCCCTGCAACATAAAACACCTGTCATTTACTCCTGCTCACACATCACTTCTGGATTCAGTCCTTTTTGAACCTCTCTCTCACAGAATTAGGTAGCCAAATTTACAGAATAGCAGATACCATATTTACTTGAATACAAGACAAGGCTTTCTGCCCCCATCAGCATAGGGAAAAAAGCTCCTTGTCTTACATTTGCATACAATGAAGCCTCATTAAATGCACTGCCTATTAGTAAACTGCTGCCAAGAACAGCATGTGCTCAGTAACAGAAACCAACTATGAAGCTGATTAAATGCAGCCAACACAGAGCACGACAATAAAACACATGGCCTTTATTGAGTAAACATACTAATGGGAACCTAACATAAGGATAAGTTAGTGTAACCCAGTGGTTCCCAACCTTTTTAGACCATGGACTGGCAAACCACAGACTGGGAGTGACTGCGGACCAGCAAACTGTGGACCGGCATACTGCAGACTGGAAGCGCAGTATACTCAGTATAAAAAAGGGTTGGCTGCCAGTCTGCGGTATGTTGGTCACTTTTAGTCCAGCAGCCAACCCTTCCGGGTGGCGACCCAGAGGTTGGGAACCTCTAGTGTAACCCATCTGAATACCATATATAGTAGTGCACATTGCACACAGTTCCCTTCAGCACCAACTCTTTTTCAAGTCATGATGAGCCACTACAGTGAATGTATTTCAATGTCTTTTCTTCACTCCCGCAGCTGAGTTCCACCTTTCTTTCTCACTTCCAATGGTTCCTATTTCTTTACCAGCCTTGAATGTCTGGCAAACAATCACCAAACAGGGCCCCAAACAGTTCACCTAGAATCACTCTGTTGACTCCTCTCTCAATGCTGTTGCATATGATTAGTGTGGCACACGATAAGTGTGGCATTGTCCTCCAGGAGGTGGAGCTGGACCAGGTTGCCCTGGACCTCATCTGCATATACTTTTTGGAGGATGCCAAGATTCACGACATGAACACCCAGGGTTCCAGTCATGACTGGGGGATTAACGAGCACATGAATCTTTTCTGGCAGTACCTGGAGTACACGCACATACTGAGCAGCGTTGAGCTGTGGGGTCAACATGGCTTGAAACACTGTTTGTTGACTCTGCTGGAGCCCAACCTAATGAACTACAGGGTAAATCATGAACCTTTTGGCTTTAGACTCATCACGCAAAGGTTATGTTATATATAAGTCAGTACAAACGTGCTGCTTAAAAGTGCGTTTATGGATTACCTGTGACAAAATTTGCAGCAGTTTCAGAAAAAAGTAAAATCCATCAATTGTGGATGAATCAAGTACATAGTTACCCATAGTAATTTACCTACATATAAATTACTACAGATATGTTTATTTCAAAGTTAGTGTTTTCAAAATGGCTTATTACTTCTATGTGCTCAGGGAGAGTAGAGTCTGACAGTAAGGAAGAAGGAAGAATTTGGGGGCAGAGGGCAAGGGGGCCACTTGACCCCCCCCCCCCCCAC
>NW_005843173.1:249481-264995 GCF_000455745.1 Alligator sinensis
GCTGTAGCATTAGGAGGGGGACAAATTCAAGGCAAACCTCCAATAATTAGATTTTATGCCTGTAAAATGTAGAGATGCGATACATTAGTCCTATATTGTATGGGCACCAATATAAGAAAAATTAACATTATCGCCAATCGGCTTTTTTTGGCTGATGTGACCCATAATGTCGCCAATAAATGCCCCGTGCATGCAGGCAGCCAGAAGCACAGCCCAGAAGTGTGCACAGTAGCATCCACTGGTAAGTCTGTTGTGGGAGGAGGGGCAGAAGGAGGGAAGGAGCGTGCGGGGGGCGGGGTGCAGATCAAGGCCCCTGCAATAAGGGGGGCAGTGGCAGGCACAAGACAAGCAGCTTGTCCAAGGGATGCAGGGGGACAGCTCCCACTGTTACGCACACTCCAGAAGGACATGGGGGAAATGTGCCCTCGGATACATGCGTGTAGCAAGGGTGGGCTGCTGCTGCGGGCTGGGGCCCAGGGCTGCACCAAGCATTTCCTGGAGCAGGGAGCTGGGCCGGGCTGCACTTGGGGCAGGTGGCATCAGCACTGGGAGGGGGGCTATGGGGGAGGGGAGCTATAGCCACCCCAAAATTTGCTGTAGCCCCTGCTCCCAGTGCTGCTATCACCTGCCCCAGGCACAGCTCAGTTCAGCCCAGCCCTCTCCCACACCCCGCCAAGAAGAGCCCAGCGCCACCCCAGTCTGCAGCTTGCCCCACTCATAGATCCGGGTGCACACCCCCCCCATGCCTTCTTGGGGTGCATGAACAGAAAAAGCCACCTCCCACCCCCACCGCACAACCCCCAGATGAGCTGCAGCTCCATTTTGCACCCCACCCCAGCTGGGAAGTGCCTGCCCCTGCCCCACTCCCTCCCTCACCACAGGGGCCTTGATCGGCTATCCCATCCTCTTCTTTCCCCCCCTCCCCCCACACCAGACTTACCAGCCAGACGCTCTCCAAGCTGCCAGGCTGCATATCGGCAACTAGATCGGTATCAGCTGATATGGCTTCTTAAAAAGAGGCCATCAATATCAGCCCAAAAAATGTCTATCAGTGCACCCCTAGTAAAATTATAACAAATTTAAATTTTTTCTATATATAGATA
Source organism: Alligator sinensis (assembly GCF_000455745.1). Classification (NCBI taxonomy): domain Eukaryota; kingdom Metazoa; phylum Chordata; order Crocodylia; family Alligatoridae; genus Alligator; species Alligator sinensis. The sequence continues at coordinate 250,585 of NW_005843173.1, forward strand.
TAATCTAATTATTGGGAGGTTATTTTATATTCAAGTAAATACATTAGATCTACTATGACACCTTTAAAGGTTGACTATTTTGATAGCAGATATGGCAAAAATTACCCATCTTATATAGTACTTTGTTGAGGGAAGATAAGACAACGCTGATCTTTGGTAGGAGTACATATCCCCTTCCCGATAGGAAAAGCAGTATACGTTTCCACCCAGGATGACTGTGGGGGCTTTCATTTTATCCAGAGAAGTACAAGAGAAGCCATAGCAAATTCCCCCACACCATACACCAGTTTACTGGGATACTGTCAACCAGGCAACATTACCAGGAGCAGCTACATACAGCAGAGAATACACAGACATACTCACTATTGGGTGAAGATGACTCAGGACAGCCCTCAGAAACTGTCTTTGCAGCTGAGGCAAAGTTCAGATTCCCACACCTATGCCTTTGTGTGAAGCAGTTTTATACAGTTCAGATTCAAATTTCTGTATTCCCACCCATTTCCCTGAGATAACAATCTCTTGACCAATTGAATAAGGAGCAGGGAAACTGAGTCATGACCTGTGACCATTATTCTTTCCTGTGGTTGCCTTGTTAGCACTGGATGTGATCCTGGCCTATATTTCAGCTCCCTTGGAACTGTTCCTCACAATCCCCCTTCTGTCACATGCTAATCATTGTGATTCAGACTGAACTGCTTCTGGGATCAGAGCACCTGAAAGGAGAAATGTAGTGACATATACAGCACAGCAAAAAGGGGTAAGAGGTGTTCAAGACTCCCCAACACACGTTCATATTCAGAAAATACTCGGACATCTCCCAGTTCACTTAACCCCTGTTTGAAATAACTCCACTTCCTAGGACCACATATTCAAATCTGAGCAGGACTAACTCAATTGTTCATAACTTCATCTAACATTTTTATATAGGTGATGTGATGTGGCATTACAACATTTTTATTCTAGCCAACCAAGCCCCTTGTTCAGATACAGTTGTATTGGTAAAGAAAAAAAGTGTTTTGTACCTGTTTAATTGATGCCATTGTCCCAAAATAAATTTAAACCAAAGTACCTTTTTTGCCAATCTAAGCTGCATCCACACTAGGAAGGCTGGCCAATGCAGCTATACAACCAAAGCTTTTCTAGTGTAGACTAGCCCTTGCATTATACCCCTCACCACTGTATCACTATTGTTTCCATTAGCACAACCATCATCTGTAACACACTTGCTCAGTTTACAGATGGCTTTGCTGCCTATCCCCATCCCAGTACTCTGCAATGAATATGACATCTTATTTTGCACTCAATACTGCACCCTCAATTTTCTAATAGGCTCACAGAGCAGTTTTCTCTATTCCAACCCATGCTACCTGTCCTATTTCAGAGTGGGGTATCTTCCCATCATATTTCTTAACAGTTTCCATCATTTCCCTCATAGCCAGTGTTAATCTCTCTAGTCTTGGAATTACGTAGACATTTGCTAGTCTCCGGTGCTCCAATCTTACTGTGAGATAAGGAGCTTTTAAAGACAGACACTGAAAGGTGTACGGCTTCCCTGAATACTTGCTTTAATGATGTAGATGCCCATCAGCTAGAGCTGCTAGTCTGTCTTCTTTCAAAGCCACTTCCTACTGTAATGGAGAGGAGCTGAAATAACTACTCTAGCCCTGAGACTACAGTAACAGTTAGGAAGAAGCTTGTGCTGTGAGAAAGGCAGAGTATTTCTTAAGTCTGCCAGCCCCACTGATCTCACTTGGGCTGCACTTTATGCATGATATGAGCTGAATAAAAGGGTTCTGGCAATATGCGCTAAGAGCAAGCAGACATACCACCCTGTGAACAGGAAGTACAAGGAAGTGATGTGAAACCCAGTGCAAAGCCCAAAGAAGTAATCTCCAGACACATCTACACAAGACATTTAATGAACAGTTGACTAATGATGCGCCGTAAATATCTTGGCGTCTATATGTGCATCCCTATTAGGCTAAACTAATTTACTCTCTAGCAGGATAGTACTTGTAAATACAAGTACAAATAAAGCTGTAACTATAAGTACTATCCTAATGCAGAGTAAAAAACTCCGCAGCAGCACACATGTAGACGCTGAAGGGCCTGGCTGGGGCATGAGGACACTTCAGTGCAGGGGCTGCCTGCTGGCTAGCCCTGCACTAAAGCACCCTCATATCCTAACCAGCCCCTCCACAGCATGTTGAGCTGGTGGTGAACAGCCCCAGGCTGACCCCCAGGGCACCCCCGCAGTTTATTCATGTGCCGTAATTGCATGTGTAGGTATGCCGCATAAGAACTTGGTTGAACTCCTGAAGAAATCAGTAGAATTTTGACCAGCAATTTAAGAGGAGGAAGTAAAGGCATTTGTGTACAAAGGAAAAATAGGCTAAATCTCAGAAAATTTACCAGACTTTTGTGAGTGATAGCTTTTATTCGATTTATGCATGGTTGGGAAAGACATAGGCAAGCTTTCAGGTATCACAGTATCCTTCCCTAGGTCCCTCCGTAAGAGTACTTGGTTCCCAAGAGCATGTCTACATCCCTCCCAACTAGGCAGTTGGTCCAATAAGAGATACCATCCACAAAACTCATTGCTATGTTGGTCCAGAAGAAAATCAAAAGGCAATGACATCACCCCAACACTACCATCAAATGAATTAAGATTTTGGTCGTAGCACCGGCTCAAGCACATTTTCATCTGCTCATTTTATTTTGGTTACAAAGACTTCTGTTTACATAAAGCAAATGAGGCACAAACAGGAGGAAATTTATGTTAATCATCAAAGAGGTATTTAGCAGGCAACTGTGAGTTCAATATTAGTCTGGAATCTCTGGTAGAATTTCTCTTCCCTGACTGCTTTGGAAATTTAATTTTGATGCACAATTGGGCATGCAAAAACTCCTATATCCTGCGGCCCTAGCCACTTACTTTGCAGTCACAAAACCATTCTTATTTACTTGTAGAGGATAATTCCATCTCTCTGCAAACACTGAGCCAAGTTCTATGAAAAGCTAGGGGTTCACTCATAGATTCTGGGGGGCAATACAGATAGCTGATATTTAAGGAGGCATATCAGCCGATACCAATCCGATACAGCAGCCATCACGTGGTAAGTCTGGTGTGGTGGAAGGGGAGGGGGGAGGGAAGGGGTGTGGGGGACAGATCAACACCTCCCGTGGTGAGGGATCGGGTAGGGGCAGGCATTGCCTAGCCTGGGCTGGGGGTGGAGTAGGACAGATATGACCCCCAGCACACATTCCTGCCCAGGGCAGGGGGTCGGACCTGCTGATCTGTTTAGGTCCCTTCCAACCCTAAGCACTATGATACTATGATACAACCAGCTCTTTGCAGGAGAGGCTGTCTATTCAAGTAAAAATATATTTGTGTTTACACACATGAGAACACATCATACATATAAGAAGGAATCAATCATTGTTTTGCACTAATGACATTCACCCCAACACCATTTGGTCAATTCTAAAGTCGCTTTGTGAACAAACATGGCAGTAAATCCAATCAGTATAATTTGTTAATGCCTAAGGCACACAGTCAAATAATATGTTATATGCAAGGCTCAATTCTGCAAAGCACTGACTGCTTCTTGTGATGCACCAGAAGCCCTTGCCTGCGTGTATTCAAAGGAAGTTGGGGTTCATTACCTCCTAAGACTTGACCAAATATAGCATTCTTTTTTGAGCAAAGAGCTCAAAGGTGCCTGAAAAACTAGGACCTATCATACTCAGTCATTTTCCCGAGAAGGTAACTGTAGCAAAAACATTAAGTAGACACTTCCACATTTACCCAGGTGGGGAGGGCAGTGTCAGAACTTGGAACACATCCCTCCACCTCTCCTGACACCCAGTGCCACTGACTCAGAATGCTTTCCCTATAAGTGCAGTAGTACCAGTCAGCATAAGAGTGTCTTTGCCAAAGCCTAAATAGCGGAGACACACCACTCCACTATTAGATAAACAACAGCCAGAAGATTCCTATAAGAGAGTGGTTTTCAACCTGTGATCCACAGGATCCCTGGGGGCCTGCAGACTATGTCTCAAGGGTCTGCATAAGATGGCTATGATCAATCAAAAGTATGCAAATACCCACACTTACCATTCAAAGGGGGCCGCACTTCCATTCAACATTTCCAAAGGGGTCCGCACCTCCATGCAAAAGTCTTTAGGGGTCCGCAAATGAAAAAAGGTTGAAAACCACTGCTATAGGGGGAAGCAAGGAGGTCAATAAAAAAAGTTTTAATACGTGTATTATCAGTTAATGGCAGTTTAATTGAGGACTGAACTCTTCTAACTGGTTCTTTTATTATCTCAGGGTCTGTGACATGCTATGTTACATGTTTTATTGAATTAGTAACAAAAATAATATGCATTTATTTTAAAGTGTCAAAAAAAAAACCTGAAGGGGAAAAAGACAAGATACGGTCAGCATATGTTTGTAAATGAAATGGGTACTGCATTTCAGATATGTAGAACTGCAAACCCAGTCATAATTACTTTGATTTCCTAGGACCAGATACTTTGAGAGACTGTAAGCTCCAAATGACAGTGGGAGTTGGAAGTGCTCAGTACCTCACAGAATTAGGCTGAAAATTCACAGAAACCAAGTGAAAGAGTTGTCTGCAGACTAACAGGAGTATGTGATGGCGAGGGGTGCTAAGAGCTTTCTTTTATTACTGCAAGTTTGGGATGAATTGCTCATGTGCAATAGAGCAAGTCTTCCCCAAACAAGCAACAATGAAACATCTACAATATCCATGACTAGATTCATTTTTATGCCATTTACTTTATTCATTTTTTGCCCTCTCCTTTGTCTACCTTTGATTCCCTTTCCCCTTTGAAGTACATTAGTTGCTATAGAAACAATATGGTATTTAATATGGGCGGAGTTTAGTGACCAACTTTCATTTTTTTAGCTCCTGATGCAATTTTGGATTTTTAAGCATTCACATCAGCATATGTGAAAGGCAGATGTTTACTTGGTGTTTTAACTGATCATATTCTTTCATATATACTAATGTACTATTCCACCTTTCTTTTACCTTACAACTGCCTCTAGCTTAAAACAATGTACTTCTAAAAAAATAGCTGTGCCTGTTTCTAGCATCCAAGATCTTTGTCCTAAACTATTTTTGGCATTGCATCTTTATTCAGCGGGATCAACACTCCCACCCCCTATGCTATCCTGAAGCATGTCATGCCTGATTCAGATACAGGGGTTTATTACGTTCACGGATCTAATTGTAGAAGAGCAGGAATAGGAAAAGGGACATATACTAATCAACAGAGGACTGGAGTGTGAACTGGGACACCTGGGGTTTATTCTCAGCTTTGCCTCTGAACTTCCATATGACCTTGAGCTCATCACTTCACATGTTCCCCTGCTTTGACTAGATCTACTAACTTGGTCAAAGTCAATTGCATACACAAGTACTCACTTGGCCAAAGTCAAGCATGTGCATAAATGCTGCAGGATCAGGACTTTAGATTATAAACTACTTTGGACAAGGGCCATATCTGACTAATCTGACTATGCATCTGCACTGGGCCAGCCCAACTGGGCTCTGACCTCAATTGGCAAATCTAGGTGCTAGTGTAATATAAATAACATCAGTATATAATGTTATCATTTCTTTTACTTACAGCCTCCTTCAGGAATAATCTCCAATGTTTATGGAAATAGTAGTTTATTCTAGAAATGGAGACTGGATTAGCAAAACCAACTGAAAGATCACTTTGGATTTTCTAAGAGAACTAAGCAACATCAATCATTCTTGGAAATCATGCTTTTGGAAAAGGTTTTTCATTTGTTATGTAAAATCAGTTACAAAGGATGCAAATATCTGTGGTGGAACATGTAGTTTTCGTCATGATATGCTCATGCTCCTTTCCTCCCTTTTGCTATAGGCTGCATGCTGGGGTATTATAATGACAGCCTCCAGTTCTCATGTTACTGTACAGAACACCATCAGAACTGACCCATGAGCATTTAAAAATCAAGTCCTTGGGCTAAGTTCTGCATTGTTTATGGAGGTCAAACAGCATTCAATTTCCATGGCAGAGAACCAAGTGAGAAGCAAGAAAGCACTGAATATTTTTAGCCTACACCTGTGACTATGTCCATAACCTTACCCATTCACATAAGGTACTTGGACCTTGATCCAGTGAAGTTTTTCCAAACATATTGTTGCCAGGAAACAGCCAGTGTCCCCTGTCCCATCCCCCAACCCACCCAGTCTAATTCAATACAAGTCATCTCCCATCGGGGCAAATCCAGAAGGCATGCAGTGGCATGCCTCCCACCCCCACCTTTCAGACCATGCTGCAGGCACAGCAGCTGGGAACTTAAAAGTCCCCAAAGCAGGTAAGAATTCCCTGCCTAACCCTCCATGATCAGTAGCATGTGCCACCCCAATCCCTCCTCTCCCACCCACTTCTGTTTCTGTTCCCTCAATTGACCTGGGGGTGGGGGGCTCCAGAGCTTCTCCTGCCCTGCTTCAGCTGGGCTGCTCAAGGAGCTGGGCTCAGCCTGGGAAACAAGCAGCGGTAGCAGCAGGCGAGTCTCCCTTCTTTTCCCAGTCCCCCTAGGTGTTCCTAGCCAGCTCTGGAGCAGGCTCAGGGAGGGAGCACCTGCCCACTGCTGCAACTGTCCCTGGTTGAGCCCAGCTCCCCACAAAGCTGCTCCCCACTGCCCCAGCTGGAGTGGGGCAGGAGCTGCATGACAATGGCAGTGGCAGCAGAGAAATCTCCCCAATAGCTTCTTGCAGTCAGAGGCATTAAGTAGAGAGGGTGAGGGGGACAATGGGAGGAAAGGGGAGGTGCTGCTGAGCACAGAGGGAAAGGAATGGGGTACCAAGAGCAGGGGTGGGAAGGTATTCTCACCTGATTTGGGGACTTTAAGAATGCCCATCTGCTGCTCCCACAATGTGGTGTGCCTGCCTGGGGAAGGGGGGGAAGGAAGCTAAGAGCAGGGGTGCAGTCACCCCTGCAGCATTGGTTGCTAATCCCACATTCCCTTTTTAAAATCCTGGATCCACCCATGTCTCCCATGCCTTTTATCACCTGTTTAGTAGAGATGTAATACAACCCGTATTCTCTAAAAGCAGCTTTATACAGGAACTCTGTGAGAGGCATGGAGTCCCCTGAAACAGTAACTGTAGATAGTTCACTTGTAGCTAAGGGACGTGTTTTCCTATAGGGAGTGTAAGACTTTGTTCTCTATTGGATTGTGTGCTGCAAGAGAAGTGTTCCACTGCTAATTTACATTCACCTCCCATATGCTACCAAGGTCTGCAGCACAATGGATACGTTCATATAAAATACTTCCCTCTACTAGCTGAGCTAATGGACTTCTTGGTTGGAGGTCTGTTTTTAGAGCTGAAGTGCATGAACTAGAACAACAGAAATTAAGAAACACAAAAAAAAATACTGTGGAGTTTAAGGATGTGTAGGAACCTTATATGGATTTTTATTGTTTTCTTCAGAAATCTAAGCTTCTGTTCTGATATAATGTATCTTGCCTTTCCGCCTGAAAAGACACCCTTCCAAAAAAAAAATCTAATGCACTAAGGTCTTACTGATTTTGTTGACAGAGAGATGCAAATAATAGCATTAACAGACTCTCTCCATAAACTAATAGCCTGGAAAACTAATTGTAGCCACTTGAGCATTAAACATCTTTAATAGAGCTCATTGAGTTTTTGATACACAGGTACCGTTCTCCCTTTTAAAAAATTGACTTTTTACCACACTTTTTTTCTTTGTAAAAAGTTGGAGAAACTTTTCAGGTTGCATTTAAAAACTGCAGAAACATTTCAGGTTGTATTTAAAAAAGAACCAGGGCCTTCTACTGATTTTTTCCTCCTCAAAGGAATGAAACTGATGTGATAGTTTGGAAACAGTTTAATTTGCTCCAAACATGATAATGATCTATAACTCAGAAAAAAAAAGGAAAAAATGTGGAAAATGCACAAATCAGACCCCTCTGAAATGTAACACTTCAACGTTTTCAAATTTTCTTCAAAATCAGATTTTTTTTTTCTTCTTTTTTGCCTATCTCTAGTCATTAACCTAGTAATCACAAGCAATGAGCTCATCTAAAATCAGGGAAAGACTTGGTTTCTCAAAGAGTAGGAAAATCTGGACCATAAGAGGGAAAGATTGGATACACAGTCTTCATCAATTTCAACAGGAGTTTCGGTAAATCAAGGACTCTACCAGAAATGCTTTGTAAAGGCATTCACAGCGCCACAGTAAAAATACTGGATAGCTGAAGTATAGTGCTCTTCTCCTTAAGGATCTTACATGATTTATATTAAAGTTCCTTTGTCAGAAGTATATATTTACACCTCAAACACTATATTTTCAGGTTAAACTAAAAATGTATGGGCAGCAGCTGCCAACCCTATTTCAGTTTGCATCACTCAGCGAAGCAGTTTGTTTTCTGAAAACAATCGGATGTCAAAAAGCACAAACACCTGATAAAAGGTGGATTAGGGATTTTAGTAAATGCATACTGACCACGTGTCAAATAGTTGGGATTCTTAATTGTAATAGCTTCAAAAGAAAGATAAGGGACTCCAGCGAGAGCTTGAGTTTCAAGTGTGTGGTTTGGGGGGGGGGCGGTGAACAGAGAGGAAGAGAGCCTGCACTTTTCATATGGGACTATGCTTCACTGAAAATGTGCAATGTCAATTAAGCAATTGTCCTGATCTCTTTCTTTAAGCAAAACCCTCAGTGACATGAACTTGAACTGGAGTTCCCCAGAATAAAGGAACACAGGATCTCAGCTGAATTATCTACACCTCAAATTGGAATGGATGCTAAAAAGAATACATTACAGTAGCAGTGAGCCCTCTGACAGATGAATAATGCATTTTTTTCTCAAGTCCTGAAGTAATAGTTGTGGAAATATACTGTGCAAGAAACTTACTCATTTACTTATTTTCATGCTGATTTTCATTAGGGTTGGTCACTGAGATCCTATAGTTTCACCCAAACATAAATATTCATCCAGTCACGGATACTCCCAGAAGAGAAAGTGGTCAGTGGGACTGCTGAGAAAAAAAAAATTACTAGGAAGCCCACTGCAGATTTGAGAATCAGAATAAAGGATGCTGCAGGAACAAAACTGCAGGAGGAAAGAACAATTTAGAGATGAAAGACTAACTCTACTCTAAGCTTTTACACAGAGGAAGAATGGTCCTGTGATTAGGGCTAGAATTGGACTACATTTCTCATATGAAACTTTCTCTTTCTTCTTGGCTGAACTTATCCAATTGATACAGTAGGGAGAGGGAGGAAGAAACACCCTGAAATTCTACAGTGTTTATGTTTCATTTTGAAAATGTCAAAATAGTCAAGTTTCCATTAAAAATCTGTTTTATTATAAAGTGACTTGGATTGTATTCATGTTTTAAAAGCTGAAGACAGAGTTTTATTGCAGGTGCTTCTTTCAGGCTAAGGCAACTGTTGTGTTTGCCCCCTACCCCAAAAGGGGGTTTTCTGAGGACAGGGGGGTTATTCAACAAAGGCAGGCAGGCAGGCAGCATGGCTGAGTACTCCCCTGGTTTTGATTAGAGCCCTGCTATAGGACTCAAGGGGCGCATCTACAAAAGCCATTAATGTGGCCGATTAAACGTTGGCCCCAGGTGCCACATTTGCACATAAGCCCAGGACTGCAGCATGTTGAGCTGGGTTGGAGCAGCCCCAGGCTGGCAGGCTGACTCCCAGGACCTCCTGCCAACCCAGGGCTGCTCCTACCCGGCTCAACTTGCTGCTTGCTCATTTCTCACTAATTCCCTGTTCTTCACCTTCTTGCTTGTCACCCCAGTCACACATCTCCTTTTCCTGATTTGTGTCCACCATGCTGTTCCCTACACCCCAGACATCCTTTCTGTTCTGACTTTCTCTGCCAGGTACCCACCATCTCCTGCTTCAAATCCCTCATCTATCCTGACAGGAAATTGCCATAACCTACCTTACATGAACAGTCTTAAATGCCCATCCTGCATCCCAAAGGTGTGACTGCAGTGTTACACAGGCATACCTATGATAGTTTTAAAGTAGCTAGTTCAAGTACGGTTAACGATCTCCTTGGGACAACATAAAGTTCATTGCCACCTATGCAAGCCTGCCATGAACCCTTCATAAGCTCTCAAAGTTTGTGTCACTGCAGCTACACTATGTATAGACCTAAATCAGCTAGTTTAAGGCCAGCTCAGTAAGCTGGCTGGGAGCGGCTGGCTGGGTCACGAGGGTGCCATAAAACAGGGCTAGCAGTTAGGCAGCCCCCTCACTGAAGCACTCTCATTTCCCAGCCAGCCCCATCAGTGTCTACACGTGCACTGGAGCAGACTAAATGACTCCACCGTAGGATAGTACTTGTGTCTGACAGTACTATCCTATGGCAGAGTTCATTAGTTTATTCTGTCCTGCATGTGTAGACAATGACGTTTCACTGTGGAGCTAATTAGTCAACTCCACAGTAAATGTCTCATGTAGACATACCCAGGAAACCCAAACTCACTCCCTGCCATGACAGAGATTTTCTCCATGATTTCAAGTGGGTCGATTAGCCATTATGTGCCTCAGTGTCTCAGCAGGCTCTTAAGCAGAGATTACAACAGTGCTTCCCTGTCTCACAGGGATGTTGGGACAATACCTACAATGAAGGAAGCTGAGGTGTTAAGATATGACGGTAATGGGAGCCATATAAGTAACTCATAATGGGAAGCCACATCAAAAGCCACTGGCAAGCATAAAATTGGGATATAAAAATACTGCCTCCACAACATATTCCTCCTTCCCTAAAACTCATCCCTTGTGGTTCTGCAGAGCTGGGCTGTTCCAGAGTGAACTCAAGATAACAGACAGCCAACATTTTTTTGGTATGTTCTCAAAGTAGCAGGTACTCAACGGGCTGTATACATGCCTCCAATATGCATCGTTTTGAACAGAAACATGATGATCAGATCATGGAAACACAGCCTCTGCAGAAGCCACACTACCCTAGGTAAGTGGACAGCACAGGCATCTGGATGCAGGTCTCATACACCCACACAGATGTTAAGATGTATGCGGATCTTAGAAAATCCACTCATACAGGGCTTCAAACCCTTTGTAATCTACAAGGGTTGGAAACACCAGAATCAGGGAAAATGATTCAGAGCAAACTCCGATGCAACAGTGAATGTTTTCAATTTTTTAATCCCTAATCGAGGATTTCCCACATAACAAAATATTGGTCATTGATACAGACAACAAATGCAATCAGGCTGTAGACTTTATCCACAGCTACATCTATCTGCAAAGATATGTAGAAGGGCAAGAAAATAAGTGATATCAAAAGCTTCCCACTACATTCATGGCTCTGCAGAAAGCTAAAATTTGGCACTAAGTAAAATCCAAGCAGAGCATCTTAGTGGGCCACGCAGCCATCTGCTCATGGCCTAATTCTCATTTGCAGTTGCTCACTCACATGAAGAGACACAAAAATTAAGAGCAATCTTATAAAAAGAAAAAAAAGTGAGGCTGATACGGGCCTCAATTTGGTCTTAATGACATCCAAAATTCAGATTTATTAACTATCACAGCTATTACCCAGCATGCAGCAGCATAACATATCCCACCTAAATACTTCACTGTAATAATTTCACATGTAAACCTGGTGATGTTACATGGTCACAAATGAGAAGAGAGTCTGAAGCAGGGATGGCCCATGTACCAGATCAAGCCACCAGAGCCATGTCATCCAACCCACATAACTCTCCACTGGTCTGAAAATTTGGCAGGGGAGCAGCTGCCACTCCCTTGATGCCAAATTTCTGGACCCAGGGGGAGCTCCACAGGCCACATAGTGTGGCCCCAAGCACTAGATCAGGTATGCAGGGAGGCAGGGGGAGTGTGGAGCACCAGGGCCTGATTTGAGCATGTTGGCCTGGGAAGTATAGGGGCTAATCCCCAGTGCACAGGGTCAGGCAGAAGCAGTGTGGGGCACCAGGACCCAATCCCAGCACATATGGCTAATCCCGTCACCCAGTGGCCAGTGCAGGGCCCAATTTGGGTGTTACATGGGCTGGTCAAAGCTGCGCAGGGCCTGATCCTGGCACGTGGGGCCCGATCCAGCCCTTGAACCAACTGTGAGCCACATATCTGGCCTGTGGGGCCAAAAGTTTGAGCACCACTGGTCTGTAAGATTATGAATAGGAAGGGAGCTGGTTCATGGGACCACTTTGCATGACCACTACTATGAAAGAAGGAAAGGTAGAGATTCTGCCTTTGCCTGACTTCAGGCTAACATAGCTCACTATCTTTCAATGAAAACACTGAGAACCTCTGAATTAGCATGCATATCTCAAACACCTATTTGAGCAAAGCAGTCCTTGCTCATACACTTTCTTTCCATGATTCAAAGGTAATGAAGTAAAAAGATGGCTAAACCCACACAGAGACAGTTCCCAGCCTTCTATCTGTCTATAGTGCAAAACAGAGCATTTGCGGCATAGTCACCCAGATTTTCAAATGATTAAAGCTTCAGTGGGGAAGCAATTTTGGGGCGATATCTTAAAGTAGTTCAGAGCAACCTTCCTCTGAAAAACTGAGCCAAGCATGGAAAAGCTGGGACACTCAAAAACACTAGTCACTTCTAAAAATCCTCAGTCGTTATTCAAACCAAGTAATGAATTTTGCACAGAACTCAAGAGCCTAACCTAAGAGCTTTGTTATAATAGCCCTTGATGTGCTTTCTTGTATACAGCCAGTACCTTTTCAGTTATTCCACTCATACACATTTTTACTTATTCGAGGCTTTTCTGGGGCAGGAAATAAGTTAAACATGGGGGACCAGGTTAGGATTCTTCAGATATGTCCTCCTTCTCTGTGCACCTCAGGTGCAGAGACATCTGCCAGAGGAGGTTTACAAGCTACAGCTCCAGAAACAATACATTTTCACACTTCCTGAAAAAGAAAGGCAAAAACCCTCCCTTTCCCCTTTAAGGATCATTGTCTTGAAGCACTTGATACCGTTTCTTTGCCTAGTGCTCTCCTTGTCAAGTTGTACTGTTGACTAGCTCAGACTTTCCAGTGCCATAGCAAGGTCAGCTGCCATTTCATCCACCTCGCTCCCCCGCCCCCCCCCAACAGGGATAAATTATTCAAAGAAACCTCAGGTATTTTAAAACTCTATAATAAAAAGTCTCCCCATCATGCTAAGTGACATGCATTGATGAAATGAAGCAACATGAGTGGAAAACATTCAGAAGTCATCTCTTCTCACCAAAGCAATTAAACAATGAGAAATGACTTGAAAAGCCTTGAATTCATTTTTTAAAGTCAGCGTTATCAAAGGCGCTCTGCATTATCTGCTATTGATTTGATTGGCACCGCTCCCAGGTTTCCTGCCTCTGCACCGCGTCTCTCTCCAAGCGTTATTCTGAGATTGGGCTCTTTGTATGGCATTTCATGCTGCCGCTTACAGTCCAAGCACTCACTTTAAAAACACCTTTCACCAAACTTGCTGTTTAATTCTGCCAGGTCACTGCTCCCACTTTCCTGTCGAGTGAACAGACCCCGGGTACCGACAAACATATGCCTCTCCCTTCCCGTGTCCGGACACTGCTCTCTAGAATAGAACTTGCCATCTTGGAACTGTCCCTCATACGATCCTCCCGGAGGGGATCCAAAACAGTGGGGCTGTGGCCAGCCCAGCTCCACAACCCCGTTTCTGAAGGGTGCAAAAATCTGGAACATCGATGGGCAACCGCATCCCGAGCGTGCCCTCGCCTTACACAGGCGACCGTGTCCCAGCTATGCCCTCACCTTACACAGGTGACCGTGTCTCACCTGCGCGGTCATCTTAGATAGGCAATCACATCCCGGCCGTGCTCTCGCCTTACCGGTGCAACCACATCGCAGCTATGCCATCCTGCATGGGTGACCACATCCCGGCCATGCCCTCGCCTTACATGGGTGATCGTGTCACCTTACATGGGTAACTGTGTCCCACCTGTGCCGTTATCTTACACAGGTGACTGTGTCCTGGCCGTGCCCTCACCTTACATGGGCAACCATGCCCCTGCCATGTCCTCGCCTTACACGGACAACTGTGTCCAACCTGTGCTGTCCTCTTAGATAGGCAATCATGTCCCAGCCATGCCCTCACCTTACAGGGGTGACTGTGCCACCTTACAAGGGTGACCCTGCCCCTGCCATGCCCTCGCACTACGGCGGCGACCACATCACAGCTATGCCATCCTGCATGGGGGACCGCGTCCCGGCCGTGCCCTCACCTTACACGGGTGACCGTGCCCCCGTCTTACACGGGCGACCGCATGGCAGCCATGCCATCCTCCACGGGCGACCGCGTCCCGGCCGCTCCACCTCAGCGCCGCCCC
>NW_005843173.1:265423-274262 GCF_000455745.1 Alligator sinensis
CCTGGCACTGCCAGCCCCTGCTCCGGGCAGCCGCGCCGCCGCGGGGGGCACCCGGCTCCCCGGCCCCTGCCGCACCCAGCAGTGGCTCTCAGCCTTGTTTGGCACCAGAACACCTCTGGAAACGTGGATGGGCAGTTCCTACCCGCTGCCCCATCCTCTAAACCAGGGGATCTCAACCTTTTTTTGTACCAGGACCCACCTATAAACAAAGATGACCAGTTCCTACCTGCTGCACCATCCTCTAGACCAGAGGGTCTCAATCTTTTGTACCAGGACCCATCTGTAAAGGTGGATGGCCAGTTCCTACCTGCTGCCCCATCCTCTAAACCAGCGGGTCTCAATCTTTTGTACCAGGACCTATTTGTAAAGATCCATCCGAGCCGCTGCCCCCCAGTGTGTGGGGCACGGGGATCCCCCCGAGCAGCCCCTGGCAGTTGGGAGTCCACAAGGGAAAAGACATTTTTTTTCTCCTTCCAAGGAGAGCCCATTTTTTAAGTTTGTGGATCCATTTTTCAAGTTTGCTCACCACCCTTTCATGTATCTGTGCAACCCACTTTTGGGTCATGACCCATGGGTTGAGAAATGCTGGGCTCTAAACTCCCCTCAGCCCTGACACAGCACAGACCTAACTCCCTACACTGCTGCAGGTGAAGCAGCAGACAGCCAACCTCCTGCTTCTATACTATATTGTCAGTATAAGCTCCCCTCCGTCCCCCTTGCTCTCCCCAAAAGACAGTGGCTGGTGCAGGTGCCTCCTGGCCCAGCTGAGGGCTCCCCACCTCCATCTGGCAACTTCCCCCATCCCCAGCCTGATGTGCCCCTGAGTCACAGGATCAGGATGATGCTGGCTGCAAAACAGGATGCCGGTGCCGCAGTTCCCCTGCTTTACCTGCTACCAGGTAGGGGTTAGGTCTGTATTGTGTCAGGGTTGAGGATGCTATTATGCAGTTTAGATCAGCGGTTTCCAAATGGTGAGTCACAATCCCAAATGGGGTCACAGCATTAGTGGATGGGGTCATGGGGATGGAGGAGCTGTGGGTCAGGAGTGAGGGACCATGGTGAGGAGATGGAGTCATAAATGGGGTCACGCTGAGGAAACGTTTGAGAAACACTGGTTTAGATTATAGGATGGTTTAGATAGGATGATCCTGCCTCAGACAGCAGGCTGGACTACATGACCTCTGGGGGTTCCTTGCAGCTGGACTTCTCTATTACCCCAGAAACCATTATTGTCCATCAGGGTCCAGTCAGTGTTACTAGTGTGTGTTGGGATAGAGGTAGCCCCCTACACCCAGGGCCAGGTCTTCATTGTAGGTGTTTTTTAAGCAAGGTGCCCCTGCCCCCTGGGGTGCCTTGAGAGCCTTTCAAGAGTGCCACGGGGTTCCACGCAATGCTGGCACTGTCAGATGTGCAAACATCCCTCACAGGATGAAGCAAGAGATTTCAAATAGGAATCTGCAGTGTCAAAAATTCCCTGCCCCATTGCAACTGTTGCAGGTGTTTGAGTTCTTAACAGCAGGGGAATTGCTCTGTTAATTTTTCTGTAGTCAAAAACAGAGTGAAAACTGGCATTTTCTGAGGGGAGCCTCAGGTCTAACGAGGGGTGCCTTGGGGCTAAGAGAGTCAAGAACCATTGTGCTAGATGCTGTGCAAACACAGGAGAGAGCTGGTCTCCCTCCCCAGAGGGTTTAGTTTAAGACTAGAGATGACAGCAGGTGGATACAGACAGAAGGGAGCCCAAGGGAGAAGAGAACAAATTTTGCTCCAGTTCACTCTGCCATGAGAATGGCACATACATGAATCTGATGCAAGACGCCACAGTTATACTGATTCTGAGCCTGTATTCTGCTGGGCTCCGTGAATTTTTGGCTGCAATCTTCTTCCTCAGGTCTAGGATAGGTCTATACTGCTTCCCCAACTCTCCTGAGGAGCTTCATTCTTGAGCATGCCTTACTCCACCCACTGTGGCATGCATAGACCAAGCTTAGAAATGAGGGAAAGACGCTGCTACCAGGGTTCCTTCTGCTACTGCACTTGAGCATACTGGAGACATACCAGAGCGGGGGAAGAAGCATATGACTAAACTTAAGGAAGCTTCTCCTTGTCAAGTAATACAAATCTGACCATGCATACTCTACATGGACTCAATACCCCCTGCATTCATTAATGAAAAGTCACACTCCTGCATGGTAGGTGCCACAATGAGCCAAACTGCACAATAGCCAGGTGCAATTTGGTAGTTACAGTATCAAGCTCTGAGTCTCACACCATGGCCCAATGGTATTCCATGGTTATGCTAGAAGGAGAAGGTGAATGCCCTTGTTCCAAGGGCACTAGCCCCCAAACTAAAGCCTAGAGAATATCTTCAACTCCTAGCAGTAGAGTGCCTGTGACACAGTCACACAGCACTTTCCCTTCTAATAGAGGGTACCCACAGATACTTTCCAGATCAGTGGTGGACAAACTTTTTGGCAAGCATGCCACAAGTCTAAAGTGTCAGACAGAGCCATTCTCATTCTCAGTACTGTCATTGCCTAGTGCTGGTGAATCCCTTCACCACCAGGATATGGCAACAGTGAATTTGGTGGCACCTAGCTGTGCAGCTCCCGCCGGGCCAAGCCCAGCAACATTTACCCTCAACTGCTCCCCAGTGCCAGCATCCCTGTGCCAAACACACCAGCTGCTTATGCCACTTGCGGCATGTATGCTGCAGCTTGGCCACTAGTATACCAGATCTTTGCGATACTTGACCAATTTTACAGACAACCTGAGGCATAGAAAAATTAAGTAAATCATAGTTTCATAGCACAATAAAGATTAAAGGGACCTCAAGAGATCATCTACCCCAGCTCCCTGCTCAACTCTGTCTAAACCCCGACCAAACAAATAATCCTGTACTTGTGTCCTCCTCTTTAACTCTAGTTATTTGCCATTTTGAGTATTTACAGAATGTACTATTAGGACAAGAACAGTCTACTCCTAAGCTTCCTATAGGAGGAAATAGGTACTCAAACATGTCCCTGCGGATTTTGGGGAAAAGTTCAGAAAACACTCGCCTTTTCCTTGTAAACTGTGTGCACTGTTCACAAAATGTATTTGACAAAAGCCTGTACTTTTCTGAAGACGGGGGCTGGTGTGCGGGCCGGGAGCGATCCGGGCCCTTTTTGTGCTCCGCGCGGGCTGTGGCCAGCAGCCCAGGCACGCTGGGTCGGAGAGAACAGGCGACACGCTAGAATTAGTCACGGATGCGTAATGGTTGATTCAAGATTGTTTACTTACACTGAAGATGGTCGCGGTGCAGGCAGGAAAACTTGCTTGAGTTGCAGTTACAGATAGAAAAGAAGAGAGGCGGACTAGAGTTCCTTCCCGTGAACATTCTTCTAGCCCATCCAGTTGGAGGCTCTAAACCGCGAGCCCGTCGCGCCAACTGAAGAAAGTATTTGAAGTGAAGAGCTCTGAATAGACTCACACGAAGTTTGCTAGGCTCCGTGGAACGAAAGCGCGCAGGGTTAGTGGCCAAGCAAGCCAATCGCTGGCCGCCACGTGGGAATAATTTAGAACTAGCCAATGGTGGGGCACAAATTTGAATACGAATGGCGGGAACTCCTTGCAACGTGCATTTCTGTGCTGCAACAAAGAAATGCACCCTGCAAAGAAAGCTACTGGTGGGGGGAATTCTTTTGCACCGGGGTTTTCCTCTGCAGCAGAAAACTCCACCGTGCAAAGAAGCTGCAATTTAGCGGGAACAATTTAGCAGTGCCGAAGCACTCACAAAACAAAAATCACACCCTTGGGTTGTGACACCTGGGAAAACCAGGACTGTCATACCATTACAGAGTCACTGCTACAACTAGGTAGACAGATGGTAGAGACTTGCTTGCCTCAAATACCTAGCAAAAATACCAGTTTAAAATGCAAGAGGCCATTGAAGAATTGGGATTTTGGATATAACAACAACTTCGAGCCTGTATTTTTAAATAAAGTGTACAAAAAACCTGTTTTTCTTGCCATATGGTTCCCACGTTCTTTTCTTTGCTGTTAGTGTCTGTTTTATCAGACATAAAAAACCCTTTAAATGAACATGTAGACAGACATTGTAAAGGAAATGCTAAAATGTGTAGTCTGTTCTCACTCAACTTTAAATTCTGAGAGGGTTGCTCACTGCTTCTGTGCTTGCAGCCCTTGCCTGGTCTATGATGGATGGTGGCACCACAGCCTTGTCATCTCCTAGCTCCTGTTCTTTGTCCTGCCTGGCCTAGTTGCATTGCCTTCAGTTCAGACAGCAGACCTCGCACTTTGCCTTTATTCTCATCCTGGTCCCTACTCCTGCCTTCTGTTCCTGTACTCACACTATCTGTGCCTGGCAACTGACCTTAAATTCAAAGAATCCTATGACGGAAACTAATTTTTAACAAAATGTGCAGTTAACTTGCAGAACTCATTGCCACAAGATATCATGGAGGCTGGGAACTCTATTGAATTCAGAAAAGGATAAAGCTTCCAAGTGGATCATGAGAACATATCGCTAACTAGTTATCATAGAGCTGCTTATTGTTGGTTTTAATTATCGATTGACACATTCTTCCATTGTCTACTTCTGGACATTGTTAAAGCTCTTCATATATGATCTCCCATTGTTTTAAATATCTTGATGGTGTTTTAATGTTCTTTTACCCTAGGTATCCTTACATGAATTTTAAAGCAGCTGATCTAATATGCATTTTCATTTTTGTAAAATCTCCCTGAGTAATGGATAGACCCTTGCAATGAAGTCAACTAACTAAACAAATAGAAAGGAAGCAATCAGAGAAACATTGTAAAAAATATATCCATATAATGCAATTGGGGGGGATATATGTAATTCAGATATAATGTTGCTTGTAATTTATGTCTGACTCTGAAAGCTGTCTTAGCCAAAACCATATCAAAATATGCCACAAAAAAAATTAAGATTGTTTTAATAAGGGTCCATAACATTCCAAATGTTTATCAGCAGAAATATCTATTGTATGATATCTGATTTAAACTCATTAATCATACTCTTGACAGTCACTGAATACCAGATGCAAAATCCTTTTCAGTGGAATGTAAAATTTTTTGGGAGGAAAAACTGCAAGTGCCTGATTTATGCAGCCTTATGTAAAAGGATGGGTCATCACATATTTAACAGGCTAGAACTGAATGTGATTTCTAATGCATTTCCAGTACTGTGAAATAGGGACTCTGACAGGAACATCTCAAAGGTGTAAGGTGGGGGTACATTAGAGCTGTACCAGGGCAGCTGTGATTGCTACAGGTCAGTTTTGCAAGCCGAGTGAAAAATTCCCGTAACTGGTTTGCTTAGTGAGCGATAGACACATTTGTGTAATTCCTCCACTAACAGCAATCACCATTCCAAACTCTGCCATTTTGCTTTCTCAAGGAGGTAATATTACTGATACAGTACATCATTCTCCACTTCCTTCACTATGCCTAGAAGAGGGAATACCTGAGATATTGGAGCAATGCTGACTATTTGCAAAGATGCATGTTAAGATTTGAGCTGTGACATGTCAACAGAAATGCACCCCACTCCCCATACCTTTATTCCAGTCCAGTCAGAGTGGGAGTTTTTTCCAGCAGCAGATAAAATACCATTTTCATAACATTTTAAATGAGAGTCATTCTTTAACTTGGACAAAGAATGGGAGAATATAGCTATGGAGAAAAGACAATGAAGACAAATTGAGGAACCAAGGACTGGAAATAACTGCTTTTTGCTGGGTTTCCTGCAGCTTCCCCTGGCTCTGGCCTCAGTCAGGATACAGGACTAGGGGCGCATCTACATGTGAAATTAACGCGATGCAATGAACTCCGGTGCATATCACACTGGAGTTTATTGCTCCCAGGAGCTGTGTTTACACGCCCCTGAGACTGCAGCACATGGAGCCAGGTTGGAGCAGCCCCAGGCTGGCAAGGAGCCTGGGGCTCAGCCTGCCAACCTGAGGCTGCTCTGACTTGGCTCAATGTACTGTGGAGGGGCTGGCTGGGGTATGAGGGTGCTCCAGTGCAGGGCTAGCTGGCAGGCAGCACCCACACTGAAGCATCCTCATGCCCCAACCAGCTGGGTCAGTGTCTACACATGCGTTGCTGAGCACAAAAAGAACACCACCATAGAATAGTACTTGTGCTTACAAGTACTAACCTATGACAGAGTTAATTAGTTTCCTGTGGCTTAATAGGGTGGCATGTGTAGATACTGAGACTGTGGCAGAACGCCACCTCTATTTCTCCCCAAAAACTCTGCTCTGTGACAATTTGGTTAGGATGGGTCCAGCAGAGGATACATACCTTACCCTATCTCTTTAGGTAACCTGAGCTGGATACATTCCTGAGGAAGGGGGAAAACCTGCTCCCTCTGCCTACGTGACTGGCATCACATCCCTGGGTGAGGGGCTTGGGTTCCCTGGTGGGCTAGAGACTGCCAGTCTGCCCAGCAACCAGTGATGCATTTCAAATTGGTTGGCTGACAGCCAACAGGTGCTGGCCTCCATTGGACCAGGTAAATGAGGTCATAAGGGCTATGTAAGTTAAAGACTGCCCAGGAGGAGGTGGCAGCAGCCATGAAGAAAACTCAGAGAGAGAGAGAGGAGCTGGACCATCTGAAACTTGCTCTCTCTCTCAAAACTCATGATCAAGGAACTGCCTGCCTCCAGAGGGAATCTCCACCTGCCTCTGGATGATACTTGTGAGTAAGCTACCTGAGAGCTAACTAGATATATAGCTTGCAGTAACTTAGATGCGTGATCAAAGGCTACTCCAGCCACCCTGTTTGCTCTGTGGGATTTCTCTGATACTGCTCAACTCTGTACCCTATTCCAACCCTGCTGAGTGGGTCTAAATTATGCCTTGGGGTCCCCTTGGTTCAGCTGACTAAGGGACACCATTACTTGTGCTTCCGACTGAGAGAAGCACCCCAAGTTCTTGAAGTGAGTCAAGTACCCTGGAGGGCTACTAGGCCTGTGTTTCCCAGGGGGCACAGAGCCAGTATCAAGCCCATCCCTGGGTGGTGCACCTCTACCCTGAGGCTAGCGGGTGTGCTCCAGAAAGGGGATCGGCCAGACGTGAGGTGCCCTAAGGGAGGCACTCAGAGCCTGGAAGGTGGTCGGGCACAGTGAGGTGGGTGGCTCAACGCAGGAGCACTCCCTACTGGCCCACCACAGAGACCTTACAGCTGAGCTAATTAGGC
The DNA here is from genome assembly GCF_000455745.1 of Alligator sinensis. Taxonomy (NCBI): domain Eukaryota; kingdom Metazoa; phylum Chordata; order Crocodylia; family Alligatoridae; genus Alligator; species Alligator sinensis. The sequence continues at coordinate 272,652 of NW_005843173.1, forward strand.
AGCTCCAAAGGAAATGTCTCATGTACTGTTGGCTACAAAGCACCAACTCACAGGATCATCATAAAATTCTAGTTTATTGGACAGATGCAAAAGTCAGACCATAAACCTTGGTGCTGATCCCCTCAAACACACACACACACAAGCTAGCTCTGACCACTAAGCACTGGTATCAAGATATACCTATCCCCAAGCACTGGAGTCCACCGTCGATGGTCAGTCGAGGCTTCTTTCAGTGCGATGTTGCTTCAGAAGAGGGATGCCGGCTGGTCCTTCTGGCTGGACAGGCAGGGTACTGGTCAGGTCAAAGAGGGTGCCATTGGGGGTCATTCTTCGTTGCCTTTTATCCCTCTCTGTCAGACTTTGGTGACTCCCCAATTCTTGGCTTACCCAATCCAGGGGTCGTTGACCTTGAGGGATCTCCCTCTTGGTATCTGGTGGATGGCAGCTGTCAGCCCCAGGGGTCACATCCACACATACGTGCAGTCTCAGGAGTCCATTGATGAATTTTGATTGATTCACTGCCATGATGAATAGAGCTCTGGAAGTGGTTGATCGGGGGTATTTCAGCCCCAAGGGTCTGTTTCCAGCGTTGATTAGTTCAAACGGGGACTTCCGTACCTTTAATAATGAAGTTCCCGGGAATTCCTGGCTTTTTATTGATTCTTTCCTCTTCTTGGTCTCTGATTTTGTAGGTGTTTTATAGGTGTTAATTAACATTAGCTAATTAACATTAGTTAAGCATTAACAAGCTTATCCAGACTAGCTACTGTATTACACAATCAACCATGAATCAGGGACCTGCTGTATACGGAGATTTCTGCCCTTGTTAACATTGTTACATGGTACAACTTACTTTTAAACTTAAAGTACGTTTGTAAAAGCATTTACAAACTATTTTCACTACAAATACACCTTATATAAAATAATAATGATATAAGAAAAGAAAAAGAGAGAGGAAGGAAGAAAAGGTAGAAAAGAGAAAGCATCCCCAGAAGGGGGCAAATACTGCAAAAGGGGCTTTTGCTATATGGAGGAGCTTCACATTTGAGGAGGGAGGGCAGGCAAAAACATTTCTTGCTACAGTAGATGCACTCCAGGTGGGTTACTGGTCTCAGCCAGTCTGGAACTCTTATAGTAGCTGGTGCTATTGGGAGCAGACAGCAGAGGTTGTCAGCTGCTTTTACCCTGCAAATGGAGGCCAACCCAGCTGCCTGAGGATCAGCTGGGCTGCTCAGATCCTTGACTTCTTGCCTCCCATCTTCAATGATATGCATCTTGGCCTTCTTCTTTTGGTGAACGTGGCCATCTATTTGTATCTGTTTTGCCTCTCCTTGCCTTCGAATAGTTGAATCTGTTCAACACTCAACTTCCTGGCCTCACCACTTCTTGCCTTTCTCTATCCAAAATGCTGTTCCCTCTAACTCCTTATACTTTTTCCTTTTCTGCTTCCTTGATCTCTTCATGTTACGTTGAAGCTCCCTAGCCTTATCTGACTTGATATAATTTACTGCATCCACTGTTCTCATTTCTCACTAATTCCCTGTTCTTCACGCTCTTGCTTGTCATCCCAGTCACCCGTCTCCTTTTCCTGACTTGTGTCCACCATGCTGT
>NW_005843173.1:274272-297884 GCF_000455745.1 Alligator sinensis
TCCTTTCTGACTTTCTCTGCCAGGTACACACCATCTCCTGCTTCAAATCCCTCATCCGTCCTGGCAGGTTTCTGACAGGGAATTGCCATACCCTACCTTACATGAACAGTTTTAAATGCCCATCCTGCAACCCAAAGGTGTGACTATAGTGTTACACAGGCATACCTATGACAGTTTTAAAGTAGTTAGTTCAAGTACAAGTAACAATCTACTTGGGACAACATATTGCCACCTATGCAAGCCTGCCATGAACCCTTCATAAGCTAATGTGCTCTGGGAACAGGTGCTTTAATTAGAGTAGCTCCAAGAGCCACGCTAATTAAAAGTGCCCAGAGCATCACGTGTATCAGTGTCCCTGCACTGAAAAATGGCAGCAGGGCTCTTTGAACTAAAGCTCGTCGAATAAGCTTTAGTTTAAAGCACCCCACTGCCATTTTTCAGTGCAGGGATGCTGATACATGTGACGCTGGAGTCTGCTGGAGCACGGTAATTTCCATTCTTCGGCAGACTCGATTAATCCTCGATTAATTACATTAATCAATGTGCTGGAATTAAATTGGAGCAGCCTCCCTGCATGTGTGTATGTGCCCTCATGACTGAAGTCTGTGTTATTGCAGCTACGCTATAAATAGTACCAAAACCAGCTGGTTTAAGGTCAAGTTAGATTTTGAGATCTTTGGTACTGGGAACGTACAGGCAGTCCTCATCCACATGGTCTATAAGGCTTGACAGTTATCTGTCTGTCTGGATTGGACCATAGGGCTGAACCCTGCCATGGTAAAGCATGTTGTAGATTAAGAAAACTGCAGATTCTTGCATTACAAAGAGACATACTAAGTCAGGGGTCAGCAACCCCCAGCACATGTGCCGAGCATGGCACGAAAGGCCATTTTGCTCAGCGCACCACTGCCAGCCCAGGCTCCAAGCAGCTGCTGCCAGCCACAGACCCCAGGCTGCTTCCAGCAGGCAGTTCGGAGGCCGCAAGCCCTGCTGCAAGCAGACTGGGCTCCATGGGCCAGAGCTGCAAACAGCTGCTTCAGGCACTCCAGCACCTTCCAAGGTAGACACTGTGTTTTTTTTCAGCACTCCGGCCAAAAAACATTGCCTACCCTTGTACTAAGTGATATAATTGTACTAAGTGATATAAAACTTAAAACCAAAATGCCAGTTCTCTGCACTATAGGTGACTGAGACCTCTCATCCAGCTAGTCAGCATTTAGGGCTGCCAGTAATATTACTGAGGTCAAAAAGGCTGTTTGCCTGAATACTAGTACCGGGATGACTCAGACAGCTTGATCTAGCCTATCACAAGGACCCAAGACTGGATTTTCCTTCCACTGAAGTAAATAGAGCTTTTGCCATTAACCAAAGGAAAAATGCTCAGGTTCTTGCTGTATACATGCATTGTGCAGTGATCACACAACTTAGATTTCTAAACACAGAGAATTTCAGCAATGTGTACACATGCATTCATCCTTGTCCTGTTACAGTTCTAGGTGGAGATTTACATAAACATTGAACAGATTTGGACACCAGGAACTGAAGATTTCCAGGGATTATCATTCTGAAGATGGAAAATAGTGAGCAAAAAAACCTCACAAGGTAAGTGATTCCCTGGTGTAAATCTAAGGAAGCCAAGGGATCTTTACCAGGGGTTAATATGAATCAATCAGTTTAATAAACAGATGTTTCTATAGCTCATACTATATTTTCATACATCTAACACATATATTTACTCCAAAAACTGGCTGCTAAAAATTGGAGTGTACATTATATGCACCGAAATATGGTATGAGCAATTTCTGGCACTTGCTAGGCAAAAGCAAAAGTAGTCTTCACATGATTCACAGGGAGCAGAACAATGAGCAGGCTTAGCTTCCTAACTGCGGCTGCTGCTCAGTTACTTACTACAAGGAAAGATGTTTTTTCCTTTCATTCCGCCTTTCAAAAACAAGATGTATATCTGATAATTTTAGGGTGCATTGTATGCAAATCTAATATGGTAGTCTGCTCGCTGAAAAAAAGAGAATCGTCTAAAGTAGGTTCATTTCTATGTTGGTTTAATTTTTATCTCCCATGTAATCATGTGAAATCAGAATTGGGGCTCTGTGCAAATTGTGCAGCTTAGATTCAAAACAATTGGATTTTTCAATTATATGCTTCTTTTAAAGAAATCAACCTCTTCTTAATTAAATTTGAAGTCCCAGCAATGTATGCCAGCTTCTGCAATCCGTTAGAATAATTTATATTTAAAATAACATTCACGCACTACATACTTTGTTTGCCAAAGTTTTAAACAGAGTTAGTTATTACCACAGAATTAAAAGTCACTGACCACACAGCTAGGAACTATGGGTTGCTGAGCCTATATTGCAGCTGCAGAGGATGAATTATCTGGTTCAGTTCATCAACTATAGTTGAGAAGTGGACTGACATAAAAATCCAGGAAAATACAAAGCAGAACATAAGAGTAAGACACCTACCCATTCTAGCAGCTCAGAGGGCATCAGAACCCAAAACAATCAGAGCAATTAACTAAGCATGAAGAATGATTTCTTTGTTCAATACATTAATAAGTTTTAACTATAAAATAGCTTTTCATAAATTTTCCATTTTGCATTTAGCAGCTTAATATTTTAATTCATTAGAACTATATTCAGAGAACATTTTTGTGTATTTTTAAATTAACTCTATCAATATGCAACTTGACATAAATCAAAAGTAATGTAATTAATCATGTAGTAAAAATGTCATTTACTATTTTGAAACATAATGAAAACATAAAACATATGAACCTAAATAATTGAATATTAAGCTATCACATTACTTAAATATGAATAGAACTCGTGAGCACACCTAATTAGCAAAAAAGAATGACTAGATTATGCTAACCAATGAGAACAAATTTTCTTCAGAAACAAGTCATCGGTAAAAAAATGCAAAACAAGTTATAATTGATAATGTTCTAAACCAAGGTTTACTGCCTGCTGATTTAAGTGATTAATTTTAGTTTACTATGAATGAAACTGTAGACTTACAAATACAAGCTACAGCTGGCTATATAATTGTAGCAGTCAAAAACTTTATAAACAGGTAACTTTAAATCCCTTTAAGATTGACTGAAAGAGCATAGACTTCTATTTAAAAGTATACATACATATCTTATCAAGCCAAGCAATTCCCAACTTTTTTCTTTCTTTTCTCCTTGTTTTTTCACTGTAAAAATAGTAAGAATAGAGAAATAAGTCAAGGGTTTCACAGACAGATTGTGGAAATATGAAGGGCCTTGGAATCCTTTTAGTATTATAAAGGAAGGTGAAGACTTGCCAGACTAATACTCATTTAACGTCTGAGCCAAATCTCCTGAACCCTACAGATGAACACTGGATCCTTTAGCTCTGAGAAGTAATTTGGAGGAGACGTATTCAAACACATATGGAGGGCAGCTGAAGGATGCTAGATGGAGTTAGGCCAAGCAGTACTGAGCTGAGCATTATTCTTGTACAACCCCTGGACTCTTTCCAAGAATGATGTCCAAGAGTGACATTATGGTACTACAAGCAGTTACTCTGACATCTTTCTCTCCTCTTGTCTAAACTTCTAAGTTCAAATTTCTGTCTTTTTCCCTTCCAGTCACAATCTCAACACTGAGAAGTTCTTTGTGAATTTATAGCCAACACAGAACCTGAATGCTTTGTCTTTGGATAGCTCTGTGCCTTCACAAATATGCATTTCCTGGCCCAGATCCTTACACATTCCTAACTCCAACTGGAATGAACACTTCCCTCTAGTGCTGATCCCAAGTTTTTCCAAGGAAAGAGTCCTCTGACTTAACTGAACTTCAGAGCAGGCCCACAGTGAGGAATGCTGCAATAGTGTTGCCAATTCTGGTGATTTTTAATCACGTCTCATGATATTCATACAGGAGTTCCAGGTCCTGGAGCCAACTAATGAAGAAAGAATTTCAGCTTTCTTTTTTTTAAAAGGTAAGTCTTCAGCCCTGATGGTTATGGAGAAATGCTGAAAAATATGACCCAAGTGCACATTAAAGGCTACGAGGCCAGAAGACAAAGCCACCAATTTTATTTATTTATTTTTTTTTAAAGCTTGATTTTTTTTTTTTTTAAAGCCTGACTTAGGATTTTTAGTGAGTCACCTGATTCAGGACTTTTTAGTATTTGGTGCTGGCAATACTAATGCAGCCATTGTAGGAACATCCAAGACAAGCAAAGAGCTATGAATGTAAATTTTCCCCAGGTGATTTCTTTCAGTGGATAGGTAATTCTAGTGGCTATGTGATGTTTACTGTGTATTGATACATTTATGACAGGGGTTGTCACCTGAGGGTATGTGTGCCTCTGGGGGTACTTGAAAAGGGGCGAGGGGGTATGTGCAGGTGGGGTGGAGTGGTGCCATCTACCACCCTGCACCACTGCCTCCCAGGAGCAGGGTTGGGGGTGGGGGGGCGAGGGCAGTGGCTCCCCTCTGCAGGACACGCAGGTGGCTGGATGGCGGTGGGGGGAGCGCACATGGACAGCCGCTGCCGCCGCCACCACCCTACCACCCACTCCACTAGAAGTGGACCCAGAAGAGGTATACTCCTTAAAAAAGGTTGAAAGCCCCATATGTATAATAATGGAGAAACTGCATGCCAAATTTAGTCTTGGCCTGAGCAGGAGCATAGCATAATTCTCATTGATTTCAGAGAAGGCTGGATCCAACATGAGCTGCATGTGATCCAGTACATCTACTCTTTCTTGATCCCCATTAATTTTCATGGGAGCTGCGCTGGAAGCTTAGAATCCCACGTTTCAACTTCAGCTTTTGCTATTACCTCCTGAGAGTAAGTACTATTACCTTCATTTATATCACTGCAACACCACTGAATTCCTGGGATTGCTGGAGGAAGACTTGCTCTCTCTCAACAAAGTAATTTCTCTCAGCAAAGTTCTGAAATGTATTAAGGACCAAACCTACTCCCAATGAAATCCTTTAGAGTATTGTCACTGACTTCAATGGGAGTAATGTCAGCCTGTGATCCCTACTGCAACCCTTTTTGTTACAAAGAATAAGATTCAGCACCTGCATAATTCTACCAGACACTGAAGAAAATGTTGTCAAAGCACAAAATGAACATCAACATAACACAGTACCCAGGTTCAGCGGGAAAACAGCATCATTCTGATTTTACAGCTGAAGAGGTTGAAGCATAACTAAACCCTGGCTGCCTTAATGATACAGGCGTGGTGCTCCAGGAAAAACATATCTTGGCTTTTTTCCTCTATCAATCCATTGCAAATTCTGTTCTGCAATTAGAGAAGTGTAACCTTGCACCGTATTGTTCCACAAATCTGCTTCTGAGCGGCTGTCTCCCTTTCTCTGAAGCATGTTTCCAATGCTTAGAAAGATCTTGCAGAACTCTTGACTTAGCAGCTGGCAAAGTTTATAAAGTGTTTACAATACCCTGCATAATTTGGCTATGAGATAGCGCATAGTGCAGCCCTTTGCTGGTACACAGGGGGAAAGAGAAGAAGTGAAAGAAGAAGAGGTAATGGAAAGCCAAGAAAAAACAGATGGCAGCAAGCTCTCCAAGGGGCAAGAATGAATAAATAGCTGCAGAAAATAATTTTTCAATGGGAAAAAATGCATCGTCAAATAAATAAAATAACCTTTATGAAATGCAAATTATATCTGATGTGTATCATTTTTTTGTATTGCACATATTGTGTGTCATCCAGACTAATGGTGTGTGCAGCATATGTTTGCATAAGAAAATGTGAAGGGGTAAAATAAGATTGCTCATTGGGGAAACATATAGATGGGGTTTGACCTTAAAGCCACATTTCAGTTTTCATGGAAAAATATTCTGTAGCCTATGTACCGGGCCTCAGCTAGTGTAAGTCAAAGGGGCTCCACTGACTGCCAAGCAATGAGACCTATTTAGAGTAGTTGATAAATGGGACCAATCCTGAAATCTTTACACCTTACAGAGATGCAGCTCTTTGAGAGTTTTGCCTATGCTGATAACCACAGCTTTGGATCCTAAGTAAGTAGTTTCAGTTGCATACATGCATACACAAGGATGATTGTCTTCCATGACTGTCTTATCTGTGGGTCTGAAGGTGGCTGAAAAGGCCTATCCAGGGAACAGATTCTGTTGCAGCTCAGGCACATATTTCTGTGTGGGGTGGGTGACTTTGAATTCTTGGTTCAGTCCATCACATGCTGTTTCTGCCGCTCCCACTTTTCCATCTTCTGACGTCATCATTAGGTTTCAGAGTACTGAGTTGCCTGCAGCAGACACTTCCTACATTATTCATAGATTCATAGATTGTAAGGCCGGAAGGGACCTTGGAAGATCATTAAGTCCAGCACCCCTGCACCAAGCAGGAAAGATAACTAGGGGTCAGGTGACCCCAGCAAGGTGACTGTCTAGTCTCCTCTTGAAGATTTCCAGGATAGGCGATTGCACCACCTCTGGAGGGAGCTTATTTCACAGTCTGGATACCCTGACTGTGAAGTTTTTCCTAATGTTGAGCCTGAATTAGTCTTCCAGGAGTTTGTGGCCATTACTCCCAGTTTTCCCCTCATGTGCTCTGGTGAACAGTTGCTCACCAAGCCCTTGATGTACTCCCCTAGTGTAGTGGTAAGTTGCTACCAGGTCCCCCCTCAGCCTTCTTTTCTTCAGGCTGAAGAGTCCCAGATCCCTCAGTCTTTCCTTGTGTGGCTTGCTGTGTAAGATTCTGATCATACAAGTGGCTCTTCTCTGGACTCTCTCAAGCTCATCCATGTCCTTGTTAAAGTGTGGTGCCCAGAACTGGATGTAGTACTCCAGCTGTGGTCTCACCAGCACTGAATAGAGTGGAAGAATCACCTCCTTGGTTTTGCTGGAGATGCATCAATTGATGCATGCCAGAGTATTATTTACCCTACAGGCTACAGCATCACACTGCCGGCTCATATTCATACTGTGGTCTATTGTTACCGCCAGGTCCCTTTCATTCATGGTACTAGTCAGTTTGGTGCCACCAAGCCTGTAGGTGTGTTGGGGGTTGCTCATCCCAAGGTGAAGCACTTTACATTTCCCAACGTTGAACTTCATCAGATTCCGATCCACCCAATCTGCTAGTCTATCTAGGTCTGCCTGTAACTGTAGCCTATCTTCAAGCATGACCACGCTTCCCCATAACTTGGTGTCATCCGTGAACGTGGCCAGTGAGCTCTTTACCCCCACATCCAAATCGTTAATACAGATGTTGAGAAGGGGCTGTCCTTGATGATAGTCTCCCATGAGTTAATGTCAATGTCAATGGTGCATTTTTTCAAGTGAAGCACTTTCTCTGTCCTCCTCTTGAGTTACACCTTGGCTGAGCTGGGAGAATAAAACTTGCATTGAGTGTCTGGAGTTGGACATTCAGATGACGTGGCCAGCCCAGCAAAGTTAATTTGGGTGATCGTTGCCTCGATGCTTGTGATGTTTGCTTGTGAGAGGATGATAGCTTTGGTGCATTGGTCTTCGCAATGGATTTGAAGAATCTTCGACAGGCAGCATTGATGGTACTTCTCCAGTGACTTAAGGCATCTTCTGTACATTGTCCATATCTCACCTCTGTACAATAAAGTGAGAGTCATGACTGTTTGATAAACCATGAGCTTGGTTTCAAATCTGATGTCACAATCTTTGAACACCTGTTTCCTCAGGTATTTGAAGGCTGCACTTACACATTTGAGGTGATGTTGGATTTGTCAGTGTCAGCTTTCTGCAAGAGATGGCTTCTGAGGTATGGGAAATGTTCAGCATTCTTCAGAGTCTCAGTGTAAATCTGAATAACCACAGCTGAGGACTGCTCATTAAGAGCATGTCGATGCAGGAACATAGTTTTCTGAATGTTAAATGCCAGTCCCATTTTCTTGTATGCCTTAGTAAAGACGTTGATGATTGCTTGAAGTTCTGCTTCTGAGTTAGCACACACTTAAACAGCATCAGCGTACTGGAGGTCAATGATTAAGGTCAGGGTAGTCTTGGTTTTGGCTCAGAGTTGGCTGAGATTAAACAGTTTACCATCCATTTGGTAATTTAGCTCCACTCTGATTGGAAACTTGTTGGTAGTTAGATGCAGCATTGTGATAAGGAATATTGAGAAGAGTATTGGAATGATTACACAGCCTTGCTTAACTCCTGACTTAACCTCAGCAGGATCTGTGATAGATCTGTTATTGAGAACCACCACTAGCATACCATCATGGAGCAGTCAAAGAATGGTGATGAATTTCGGTGGGCATCTGCACTTCAGAAGGATCCTCCACAGCACAGCACTTCTTGGTTGACAGAGTTGAAGGCTTTCATAAGATCAAAGAAGGCCATGTAGTGAGGTTTATGTTGTTCCCAGCATTTTTCCTGCAGCTGGTGAGCTGTGAAGGTTATGTCAGTTGTGCCTCTTGATGCTTTAAACCCACGCAGAGATTCTAAAAGGAGCTCTTCATATGATGGCCTGTACTCGTTATGTCACAGCTGCTTGGTCCATGATGGTTTATTTATCAGTTACCCCTGCTTATTTCACAGCTAACTTTCCCTGAAGGTCATTCCACTATCCACCACCTGTGGACATGTTGGGGAACAGCATAGCTCTGCCAGTGATAAGGAAATCCCAGATGACCTCAAGGAGTCCCTCGGTCCCTCTCTTTTTTTAAAGAGTAGATATCGGCTAACCAATTCCTGTCACAAGTTCTGGCCATGTTTTAGCCTTACTGGCTTCCACCCCTTTTCTCTGAGCCCCAGCCCTGGTCTTGCCCCTCTCAGGTGCTGGCACCTTGGCCCTGCCTTGCTCCAGGCTCTGGGCTTGGTGCTTTGCCCTACTCTGGGCTCTGCACCGGCTCTGCCTTGAACCTGTCCCCAGTAGGGCTCAAGACAATTGCATGCCCCTAGGACACTAATGGGACCTCTAAACCCCTTTTAGTCCCAAACCCAAGCTGACGGTACAACTTAAAACACTTCAGACTCCTATTAGGCACCCAAACCCTTTCCGGGCTTAACCTAAAATAAAAGCCACTTAACAAGTATTTCTCTCTCTCTCTCTCTCTGCCCCAGATAGCTCCTTCTAGTTCCCAGGTCTCCAGAGCTGCTTTCTTCCCCCTCCACTGCAGATTCAGGGGCCGCACTATGCTGCTCCTAGCAACTCCGCAACTCTTGGGGCTGGTTTTCTTAACTACCTCAATCCCAGGGCTTATATAGCTCTGGACTGAGCCACCTTCTGCTCATGTGATGCTCTCAGTCATCTGACCTGACCACAGGGCTATCCTTTAACCCCTGCTGTGCTAGCTGTCTGGGCTATAAAGACTCCTCTCTTAAAGGGGCTGCACCGCTCTCCAGTAATAGAGCCAGGGTTCCCAGTTACCACTCCGTTACCTTGGTGTTTTTCCTGATGCTGATGATTGGTGGTAGCGACCCCTGACTATGAACTATTTCTCTCTCTCTTTTTTTCTATTTTCTTCATGGAGATGTTTTTCCTCTAATGCCTTTTTTCCGTATAAGACTTTACATTTTACATCTTCTCCAAATTTTAAACCCTTTTCTTTCTTCTCTGAGCTGTTTGAGCAGAACCCTGATTGGTCTTTTGTATAAGGATCCCAGACAGAACACTAAAACATCATCTTCTTTTATAGGTGGCTGTTACAGGCATAAGTAACTGTGCTGAAATTAATGGGACATGCCTAACTTTAAGCAACTACTTTAAGTACCTTAATGAACTGAGGCCTAAAACTCATGTGGGGGAGCCACTTTCTCTACCCTTATAAGGCCTCTGAGATGCTCTGTCTTCTTAGGAAGCCACTGATGCCACGTAAAATACACTTAGAACATTCTGGACTAGATTCTGCTTCCAGTTATACTGATATGCACCCAAAGCCAGATAACGGAAATGAATGGAGTTGTGCTAAAGTTTCTCTGATGTCAGAGAGAGCAGAATCTTATTTCCTGTTGAGAAACATTCAGCTTCTGTATTTTTATATTGCTCATTTTTATTAGGGGCATTTATGTGAATAACATCTTCTTGTTACAATACAAGCAGCAGGCAAGGAAGAAATATCTAACGTGGTGTTTGTCACAAGAAGCAATCCTAAGTGTAACACAGTCTCAAAATGATTGCTATATCTAATGAAGAAAGTAAGGAATCTGGTTTTTTGGATCCATTTTTTGCATATTAGGCATATGCTTTCTTCTATTCATGTTCAAGACATAAGGCATGAACTTGATCCTGCTCTCCCTTAAGCTAATGCACATCTAGAGTAGCTCCCTTGAAACCACTGCAGCTACAGATGCATGAACTGGGGAAACAGAGAAAAGAAGTAGTCCTCTACTTTTCAAAACTGGGGTAAGGGATAGAAAAGGATGGCTATATATGGTCTCCATGGAGATGAGGACCAGATCCAAGAAAAAAGCCCCATGCAATCACCCTTGCTTTGCACATCCTAGTTGTTCAAAAACAATACACCATAATTTTTTAAGTATATTCTGGGACTCTCTCAGTCTCAGGTGTGCCCTGTTAGCAGCCACATGGCAATTTTTCAGCAATCAGGACTCATGGTACAGGAAAAAGTAGGCAGGTTTTATATCTCTATAGCTATCCTGGGATCATTGAGGAGATAATTCAGAAGCTTTTAAGGGTTAGGAAGGGTACAGACTACTTTTAAGAATCTTTTCAAATGATGTACTACCACATAAGATTTCCTCCTTTCTTAAGTAAATCAGGTCACACCTTGAGTCTTTCAGAAGGCCATAATTGGCGGTTAATTTAGTTAATCTGATCTTTTGTATAATACAGGCATTTTGCTCAAGGCAAGCAAGGTAAGATTGAAGATCTGTGGTTTTGTTTTGCATTGTAAGAGCCAAATCTTTTTTGCCCAGACCCCATCCTCTTCATCAGCACTGTACTGGGTCATTTCACTGTTTGTCATTCTGTTCCTGCTTCTGTCACTTCACCTCAGAGTATGCATAACACGTTCTTTCTGTATTAAGCCTTCCACAGGATCCAAACCAGCTGCCTCAATATTTTGTTTTACAAAAGCGTCTCCTGATTGCTAACAACTCCCTTCATTTGGGCTGGGTCTCTGGGCTCACATCACAGAATAAATTAACTTTATTCCCTTTGCAGCAGATTCCTTGCAGCTCCCTTGCCAGTTTTAGTACATCCTCCACATCAGACACGAATCGAAATAATAAGAATGATACAAACAAGGGACATTTACATTGTGTAACACCTCCTGCTTTACAAACCGGCATGCTACAGAGTTCTTGCCCTGTCCGGCCCCTCACAGAGTTCTAGCCATCTCTAGGGCAAAATGCAGCAGAAGTTCAAGTAAGCCCTTCTCATGTCTTAAGACAAGAACTGAATGATATCCCCTTAAATTTGCAGGGTGGGGACAGTGTGAATTCTTGCAATTACTTCAAGATAGAATTTTCCAGGATGCTAGGTTTCCCGTTAGTCTTATAAAGCACGCCCTGTAACTTTTGGCAACTACAATTTGTGAAGATCTCTGCTTAGTGTGGCCCCTCCTTAACTCTCCCATATTTCTGTCCTCCTTGGAAAGGAGCAAGGCATTTGATAATACACCTCACTAGACCCTCCTCTCTAAGCCTCCTCCCTGGCAAAGCCAAATTTTATATCAAATGGAAGAAATGGAGATCTTTGAGATACCCTTCAGACGTATTTATACTTTGATTTTACCTATCTATGTATGAGTGCCATCATCCTTACCCTCAATTCCTTACCATCCTTACCTTCACAAACGGGAAATCTAGTCGTAGCAAGGCTAAATGATTTGCCCACTGTCACACAGGAAGTCTTTAGCAGAGCAGACAGTGCTGCTGCGTCTTTTCATGTCTTTGTCATAAACTAGATATTTTTCCAGAATTGTGCATTGTTAATGACTAGGTATTTAGCACAATTTAGCAGATTCATTGGAATCTGACAGGGGCTGCAATATAAATGCTTCGACTATGGCTATTATAGCAAAGCATCTTCCGAATCACAGACTAGCAGCCTAACCACTAGGCTATCCTTCCTCTTTCTAAAAGGAAAGAAGGAGTTACCTTTAATTGAATGCAGCACAGGAGCCACATGCAGATAACCTCCCCATCAGAAGAGAAATTCATTCACATGCAGATCAACTTCAGCCTAACCATGCAGCATGGGAAAAGAGTGTATGAACCTTAAGCTGATACTTATGCAGGTTCAATGGAGCCTTTGAAATGCTACAGGCTATATGAAATGAAACAGGAAAATTAGATTGTAAATGTAGATAAGGAGGCTGACACTAGTAAAAAGAAACACATCAGAATGGCAGTTATCATACCAGGAAAGAGACAGAGATAATGCTCCAAATGCTGAACTGAGTCATGGTTATTGCCCCTTGGTGAGTACAAAAGTTGACTTCCTGGCTAGTAGGATAAATTGGGCTCTTCATACCTATGCTTAAAAGGAATCTTCCAAACTAACTGACAGTTCTCCGGGAAATTCTGGAATGTCAGGCAAGCTAACAGTAAGAAATTTCTCAGTCTGACCTGACCTCTGACACTCAAATAGAGAGGGAGAGATTGAGATACAGAGAGTCTAATTCCCCATTGTCTCTGCATCCTTATGCAATCATTTACACTGGCACAAAGCACATGTATAATGCTACTAAATCAGGACAGGAGTAATAAATAATGACTGCAAGATTAAGGGCTCTGCAGAGGCAGCCCCACAGGTTTTCTCTTGCTTAGACAAGGATGAGAACCCCTTGTGGGTCTGGGAGGTGAGCTATGCATAATAACTGTACCTCATTCCATAGCCAACTTTAGACCCGTTTCTTATACAAAAGCCACTATGTGACACATCTGTAAAGTAGCCTTCAGGTGAGGGAGATTCTTTTTCTCCACCTTAAAACATTTTTTACACTGCTCTAAAGGTATGTCCTGCGTGAATCAGAATCAGGATACATTTTTGGACTTGAATGATTCTTAGGACATTTTCTGTAACCTGTTCACAAACATCCGGAATCTGTGGGGAGAGAGTTGCAAAACAAACCTGCCCTTAGCCAAAGCAGCACTGAAAAACTGTCACGAAGGTGCCTGTAGTCAGAAAAGAGCATTGGGAAAACTCTAGGACTGCAAGCAGTAACATGCCTACAAGGCTGAAGGCTATCTATTCTGTGGGTAAATGGGCAATTTGTATCTCCGGAACTATTAATTAAACTGACACGTGTTATGCAGCACTACGTCCTCAATGCAAATGGAGAAAATCATTGCTGCAACTGTAACTAAGGAGATAATGGGATTTCAAACGTGCCATGGCAGCAAAGGGAAGTTTGCTGTCATATCCTCAGAATCTAAACATTATCTGTTATTCTTGGGAATTATCCTCTCTGTGCACCCAGTAGGCTGGAATTACGTGGATCACTAACAGAGATGAGATACAAGGCAAACCTGCTGCAGTACTTGGCTCTTGTGCATGCACAGCTTTGCCAAGGCACCTTGTTCCTGCCCAGCAGCACTTCTGCTGATCTGCTGATGTGGTTCTGGATCTCCTGTGAGCACAGATGGAAAACAGTGCCAGGTTGTATGGGTTTTTTTCTAATGCTGGCACATCTCATTTAGGAACTGGACTGAAACCACTGATCCTATTTGTATACAGTATGAATTAGTCCCATTCCTGATCGAAGCAGATTTTTAAATGATCAGTCATTTCTAAACAGCAAAATGGATTTTTATCCTTTCAAAGGCTCAGGTTAGCATCTTAACTGGTAACATTTAAAATTGAAATGAGACAATAGCATTATTTTATAGATACAAACATAGCCTTTAGCCAAAAAAAGCAAGCAAAATTATATTCATTGTGACACAGCACAGCGGGGAAGGAAGAGAAAGACAAAAGCAGCTATATAACACAGTCATTCAGGAGGGACTGTACTCATCTTATCACAGGGTCAGGGTCTCCTGATGATGGAACCTGGTTGCAAATGGAACAAGAAAATACCTGCTTCAATAGTCCCTCTGGAGGACCAGCAGATGGGTGGATCTAGGATTTAGAAGAGGGGAGTGCAGATGGTCTGGCGTATCATATCTTTCTCCAACTAAAGAGAAACTAGATACATCCTGGGGAATTATGCAATTATGCGCCCATGCAGTTTTGTGCATAAAAGGCTTATAATTTAGCATAGTTTAACTCTAGCAGGCTCTGTGCCTCCACCTCCACAGGGCTCCCAGCACTCCAGCTGGGAGCCCCATGTGGAGGCACAGAGCCACGCAACTGGTAAGTGGGGAGGGGAGCTCCTACCTGCAGTTGGGTGGGGGGATGGCCATGGGGTTTGTGGCTGGGTGCAGGGCTTATGGGTGTGTATAGGTTGTGTGCCATCTGGCTGGGCCAGCCAGCTCTGTGCCTCCATGTGGGACTTCTAGCACTGCAGCAGGAAGCCACATGTGGAAGCACGGAGCCCACCTAGCTGATAGTGTACAGCTACCGCCTCCAGTACCGCAAGTCCTATGTGCTGGCACAGTCAACATGGTCTGGTCCAAAGGCATGTGCCAGCAGGCTGGGTTGGCTCTTTACCAGCACATGCAGGCCCTGGGACTCAGCTGGAGGTGTGTGCCACCAGGGGCTCTGGCTGCTTCAATCATGAGTGCCCGAGGGCCTGCTGCTGATGAGCCGCTGGAGGTGGGGGCTGTGCACCATGAAGAAGGGGATGTGTGGTAGGGGGCCCACACCTACCCACCACACCCCCACATAAACCCTCCCCACATACCTCACAAACACCTTCACAACCATCCTCCCCAGAAACTGTTATAAAAATGTGTTATATAGTTGTATACATACAAATTACCTGCATATATTTCTAAAGAAGGTTTAAACAGTGTTATATTTAGTTTAATTTGTAAAAAAATTAAAAGTAATTTTGCATAATTTTGAATTTCTGTGCATAATTCCCTGGGGTGCAACTAGATGCTTCACTAATATGCTAGGTGGAGTAGCGCTATTATGCATTTTAGGATTAAAGCGAAAACCAATATAACTAGTGAAATGTGCACTAATTTTTGCACTAATTTGCTAGATTATATATAAAGTTAAAAAAACCCATAGCTAGTCAAAAATAAGAGATATTGTATCATTAGTCTTGTGGTCATTATAGTTAAATGTACATCTCTTGTTCAGATTCATAAAACAAAAATATACCCTTCTTGAGTATCTTTACAGTGCTTCCAATACTTCACTGTAAGTCACTTCTACACCTGAGTTAATATTATTGTACCTGAGCTAAAGTTTTTAGCTAGAGCTAAAAACAGTCTTCAGGGCTGTGAAAAAGCAGACAGACAATACCAGGAGGGACAAAAAGACAGATAAATTGCAGAAGAAGAGACAGTTTGAATAGTGGAAAATCAAGACCATTAACAAGAACAGAGGGTCATTACCACCTCAGAAGTAGAGAAAGATTAGCAGGAATCAGGGAGATGCTAATGAGCCATGAAGTCAATTGTCTCTCTCAGCAATGCCCTTGCCTTTCCAAGCAGATAGTTTTAAATTTTGGGTAGAACAGGAATCAAAGGGGGGTACAGCTGCACCATTGCTCCCCCCTGAATTCAGCCCTGATCATCTCCATTTTATAGATGTTGAACATAGGCAAAAAGAGACTGTGGGCCTGATTCTGAAATATTTTAAAGGTGGCACTGATTTCCATAAGAGTTAGGCACCTAATAATTTTAAAAATTTAGATTTAAATGATGTACTGAGCTTGCATAAGACGTGAGTAGTAGTCAGGGATTATTCATAGATCACCCGAGTTCCAGTACAGTTCCTTATCCAGAGACCATCATTGTCTTGGAAGGTCTCTTATTATTATTATTATGCATGTTTTCTTTCTTTTTCAAATACTTGTCATAGGCTTTATTGCAGAAATTATTTTGAAGATGATTTAAATGACAAGCATAGTGTTTTGGTAAGCAGATCTGCAGCAGATACTTCAAGCTAAAGGGTGAGAGAGAGAAAAAGATGTCTTGTTCTCCTTGCTTTCTCCTTTCACAGGTGACTTTCACAGCTACATTTGAGAAAAAAAAGGAGTGGAATATAAAGGAGAAAAATCTAAGATGTACACTGCAGTCAGACAACTGTGGACTTGGAAGGTAAGGTTGAAGAGTTTCACTTTGATGGTCAGTGGAATGGAGATCCAGTAGAACAATTCAAAGAGGAGGCAACCTGGATGTGGGTGATGGTAGAGGATCTGCCTTGGACTGAGAGGGAATAATGTTTGTGTCATCCTTGAAAAAGAACACAAAAAGCTGCGCACACAAGTCAAATGAACACGAGACCTCAGCATTCTATTTCTGAACTCATGTATAGTACTACAACATGCAAAATCTCAAGTCCATCTCTCTTTTCATTCTGTTACAGTTCTAACAGCTCCTTAACATGACTGCTAAAAAACTACAAGTGAGAAAGAGACACCATGGCATGACATATATGAGCACATCATGTTCCAAGAAGCCCAGGACAGGATTTCAGAACAGCTCAGTATTAACTCAAGGCTGGTTCCAGTGAAGTCTCATTGATTTAAAAGAAAACAAAGTTAGGTCAACACTGACCACTTCTCCAAATCCTATACCATCATGCATCCATTTCTTTATATAGAGAGCCAATATCCTCTACAGGATGCTCCTAGGTGCTCAGCTATAATTTTTCTTCCTCTTGTTCAGCTTGAAAACATTCAAAAAATACCACTAAAATATTTTCACTGCAACAAATTCCTGTCGGAATGAATAATGTAATTTTAATTTAGATATGAAGAATGTGTCAGGCGGCTGATCGCTGTTAGATTTGAGACTGCTGCCTTCTGACAGATAAATGCACTGTCTTCCAAGTACATGTGGAGCAACAGTAAAACCTAAGGGCCAGTTTGAAAATCCAATACGGTCTGTTCTCCTCTGAGGATTTCCCAGTGGAAATACTGAGGATGTGATAAACACCTAACTCTTATGAGATCTGTACACAAATCTCACCAGTTTTGCTAGAGCAGGTTTCACAGAAAAATCACATCCAAAATATAAGGTTGCTTTTAGATACCTAACATGGGTGCTATGCACCAGTGAAAGCCATTGTAAAATACAGTCCTGATTGCAAGGCTGTGATGAATTATGTGTGTGGACCCATTACATGATTACAATGGAGTAATTTATCTTGCATTTTAATCCACAGGAAGTTTATTCTGTAGCAAAGACAAACACATGACATGTTTTTCCAAGTCAGCAGTCTGCAGTAGGAGCTATTACAGATAGTCTATTGCTGGGGAGGCATGATTTGAGGTTGGGGGGTTGTCTGTAAATCAGGACAGGCTTGTCCCCCAAGACTACCATAAGACCAAAGCTACCTTGGTGACCATCTCAAGGCAGCCTCTGGGGACACGCTTGTTCTGGCTTACACACAGCTCCCCAAACACAAACGATATCTCTCCAGCAACTGACTACTAGACTCCTAGTTTCACCAAGCCACCAGGCTTTGCTATAGACCCGGATGTAAGCTGTGTCCCTTATCAACACAGGCCATATCATCACTGGACCCAGTTACCCAAATTATAATATTCAGGGTTCATTCACCTGCTTTTCCACCAACACCACATATACCATCATCCACTTACTGTGTTCCTCTGCCGTCTACATTGGCTGGATGTAGCAATCCCTATGTGAAACAATAAATGGACATCAATTTGACATCAGTTCCAAAAAGACACAAGACCTGTGACAGAACACTTCAGCCCCCTGGACATTCCATCATGGACCTCAGAGGAGCTGTTCTTAAACATTAATCTTTTAAAACCAAGAATGAGAAAACATCCACAGACTGGATTGAATTAAACATGCTCTCAATGGAAACTGGATTTATCTCATGACCTGGAGTGCCTGTTAATTCCAGCCATAGATGATGCACAGGTGTTGACAGTGGGAGGGGCAAAATTCTGCATCACTGCTGCTGCTCCCACTGCTACCAGGCACCACTGAAAAGCATTAGCAAAGATACGCTGCTTATATTTTATGGGGTCCTAGAACACTAATGGTTTCCCATCTTGGCCACATGAAATAAGCATAATTTCTATAGAATATATAATACTGGCAGGTTAATAGCATCACCACAATGATTTAAATGCTCCTTTTCCAACAGGCAGCTGAGGCCTACGGTGGGCCTTATCTTTTTGCCGCAACCCATTTTTGTTTGTATTGGCCCAGATTCTCAATTTTCTTTT
This sequence comes from Alligator sinensis, assembly GCF_000455745.1. NCBI lineage: Eukaryota > Metazoa > Chordata > Crocodylia > Alligatoridae > Alligator > Alligator sinensis. The sequence goes on from NW_005843173.1 coordinate 292,534, forward strand.
TAGACAGTGGAGGCACCAGGCCTTGCAATGGACCCAATGCCTGATGTGTCCTTATGTCAACACAGATGGCATCATCACTTGACCTAATAACAAGAAGTATATCCTAGCATGAATGGCACGTGCTGGCTGGGTGGGGCACAGTGGTGGTGGTAGGAGTGCAGCAACGGCTATCGGCTGTCGCGGACTGCTCTCAGACACCACCAGTGGTGTCGGTGGCAGGGTGGCGAGCGGTGACCGCTTGCATGCGCTGCTGACAGTGTCGGCAGCACCTTTTTGTAGGGCGTGCCCTGCTACACGCAGGAGGTGCACGTGCACCTGTGTGCACCCCTATGTGTCACCCCTGCATCCAAGGTGTATTCACCTGCATCTCTACCAACATCATATATGCCATTACCTACTTATAATGCCCTTCTGTTGTCTACATCAGACAGGTAGGGTGATCTCTACCTGCAAAAATGAATGAACACTGATCTGACATCAGCTGCAGAACCTCCTTGGTCACTCCATTGCTGACCTCAGAATTGTTGTTCTTAGGCAAAAAACTTTAAAAAATGCACGTGAATGGGAAACTGGAAAAAAGAAATCATCCACAAACTGGACTGTGTTAAGTATGGTTTAAACAGGGAATATGGATTCATATCTCACTACCTGAATTAGTTTTTATGACCCACTTTGTTCCTATGGGTTTACTGCTCTTTTGCTTTTCTCTCCTAGCACTGCTCTCCCCTCCTTCTAACCTCTCCCCATTTATCTTTTGTATTGTAATTTCTCTTCCTTCTTACACTCTGCTTTCTGTACATCCCTTCACAGCATTTGATGAAGTGAACTTTGGTTCACAAAAGCTTGTGTGCTCTCTCTCTTTCTCTGCCTTTATATACGTTAGTCTATAAAGCTGCATATCTACCCTGTCTTCAGACTGACATCAGACCAACACAGTTAACTACTTCTCTCTGTATAAGTTTGCATGTCAGACCAAGCCATGACCTCAGCTACTTCCAGCCCTCCTCAGGCTCAAGCGACCTTATATAAAAACAGGTTATATGATGGGCCAAGCTCTAAGCTAGGGATCCACAACTAAGCCAAGCAAGGATATATTATCTTTTTGTAAAAATCTAGTTATTACTTCCCTCAAAACATGATTTGTGAGTATGCTTTGCATATGGCTTCACTAATCTCTGGTATAAATACATTAACCTTATGATCTTACACTAGATTTAAGCCTTCATTCTGCTTGGTCTACAGAGGTTGTTACATTGGCAGTCAACAGCACAGTATCTGAGCATCTCCCCCAAGTGTAAAATAAAAACAAACCCAGTCCTTTCTTCATCTCTTATTGACTTTGGGAAGTGATGCTGTATGTGTGTCACTGTGATAGCACCTTCATACTCTGGCATTGCAAAAGTAATGCAGAAAATTGAGCTGGTTGAAAAAACATAAATTCCTTTCTGAGAAAAATCAATTTTGTTTCATTAGAAAGGCCTTTCAGTAAATTCTAAAGAGCCAGACAGCTGAGATGACTGCCCAGCTCCCAGGCATCTCTGGGCTCCTGACTGGCAGGAAACCAGGTAAACCATTCTTCTTGGTTTGCATTGGATGTTTTGACTGAACCAACCCATTCCTGTTAAATGTTTCAGTTCAGTCAAATCTGCATCTTCTGTTGAAAGGGTTGTGACCAGCTCTAGTGGGAAATCTTGGGTGAAGAGGTTTGCTTTCAGGCCTGAAAGTGATGAGAATAATGGTCATCCTTATTTTTATCAGATACCAGACACATCTACACAAGATGTTTATAGTGCAGTTGACTTAGTCGCTGCACAGTAAATGTGTCAGTGTCTACATGTGTGCTCTTATTATGCTGGAGTAAACTAGTTTTTTTACTTGTAAATACAAGTACTATCCTGCTGTGGAGTAAAAAACTCCACTGCAGCGCAGGTGTAGGTGTTGTTCCAGCTGGCTGGGGCTGCCAGCCAGCTAGCCCTCCACTGAAGCTCCCTTGTGTCCCAGCTGGCCCCTGTGCAGCACACTGGCCCCCGTGAGCCATAGGAAGTAACAGGTTGACTTCCAGGGCCCCCTGCCAGCCAAGACTGCTCCACCCAGGCTCCATGTGCTGCACCTAAATAAACTGTGGAGCTTAGTGCTCTTGAGCCAATTGCTTCCTAGAGCATGTATAAACAGTATGCCTGGGAGCAATTAAGTTCAGAGCAATAAGCTCTGCAGTTTATTCAGGTGCCATAATTGCACATGTAGATGTGCCCATCATGTTTCATACTTTTATTCTGGCTCCTGATCATCTGGCTCCTGATAGTCTGGCTTCTGATAGTCATAGGCCCATGTTTATTTGATTGGCTACATTTGATACTATCACAGATAGATGCAGGACCCATCCCACAGTGGGCTTTGGAGATCAATGTGCTTAAACAAAATACAACTTAAGTTTGGAGCCTATGAAGGAAATGGCGTGTTGGAATGATAGACTTCCTTTCTACTCATAGAAAAGCACAGTAGTTGAGCCTCACTGAATGTATAGAGCAGTGCATACAGATCTCTCCTAACAAGGATTTGGGAGCAATCTTCTCACCATCTGCCTGCCTTTGGAGAACATGTATGTCCCAGACCAAATGCTTGTGTAAATGGCTAAAGCCTACCTCCAGCAAACAGTTTATTCTGCAGTGATATATACTCCACACATGGGCTCATTCATGCACTCTTTCTGCTTTTGGTGTGGAATGGGAAAGCATTATACACTAGAGCATCATATGCTAACTTTGCCTTGGAACAGATTTTCAGTACCTTGTAGCTATCATAGGTTGGTATAAAGGAAAGATCAATGGACAAAGAAGCTCTAGGATTAAGGTACAGTGTAGTCCATTTACAGACATACTAGATAAGTACATAATGGGCAGTCTACATGTCACCCAACGTCACCGTAGTGACACATTGCGTTGCTGTATGACACACTATGGCAATGTAGCAATCATGTGAGTCTACACATGACCAGCAGCTACCATGCTGTAGTGGTGCACTCGCCCATTTTAGTGCACTGCTATGGCAAAGTAATGGCTAAAACTGACCACGTGCTGCAGTTACTGTGCCATCAAAAGGAAGTACTAAAGCATGGCACAGTAACATTACTGTAGAGCGACGTGTAGATGTACCCAATATGCCTAAATGCAATGCAAGTCCCAATATGTTTCCATTGCTTCCATTGTAACAAACATCAGTTATCTGCATATAGGTGAATGCAGATCATGGTTCCATCCCACTGTCTACTCTGTAACTAATTGCACTCCCTTTAATGCATCAGAAAGAGCAGAGGGGAAGCAGCTGTCAAAGGGTTGCTATTAGAAGCCTTGAAAAATTGCAGAAGCTGGTCAGCTTCATGGTTGCCATCTCTCATTTCTATAGCTTCTAATAATCACTGAGCTGCTAATTGAAGCTCTGAAAGTGAAGGGAGCTAGTCAGTCTCAAGGATGAGAATACCACAGCATTGACCAGGCTGTGTCCTTAATAAGCATTATGTACATTAAATATGGGTTAGAGCATACTCCAGGTAAGTGCACAGCCTTTTTCCAGTGCCCAGGATATGCCCTTAAACTGAGTACACTGTACTTCAATACTCAGCTCTAAGCCTTCTGTGCACACAGCTCTTCCCTTCTGATGCATGTATTTCAGCTACATCTAATCATCTATACACTTGCAGTACTGACAGAAAGGGCAGCTTCCTTCTCAGGGTCTGACTCCATCCAGCTGTGCACCTTGCACAGTCATTTAGGCCCATGCAATGCGGGTGGCAGTGTTCTAGCCCACTTGCCACCTCTCTTACATTTTGCTAGCTATTAACCTCTGTGTCCATCTGCCCTGGGTTTTGAACCTGGGAATGCATCTTTAAAAGTCGTCTTCTTAACCTCAGTTGTTTCAGTCAGTCTGAAAGCATCTGAGGCCAGACTCATCCAGCAGAAGCAGCTGTGAAGCAGGACAGGACCAAGATCAGCTTTATGTTGGCACTCCTAGCCCAATCTCCAATGTCCAGAGCAGAGCCCTGATTTGTTGGGTGGTCTTGGGTCCCCAAATTTAAACTCCATGGGTAAGGAGCCTGCACACTCAACCCAGGAATGTGCTTTAAGCCACCTCTGCAGAGGTAATGCTATCTCAAACAATACTGGAGAGTTGGCTGTGCCGCCACTGCACAACATTTTGCATTTTAAGGTCCTTTTAACCTATGAATTGGCTGCATGTTAACACCTTTTAAGTGGCTTAAAGTGCTTGTTATTCAGTTTAAAGTTGCATCACTCCAGGGAACTCTGCCTAATTTTGCTCCTGTTCCATTAAGGTGTGGTCACTTGCCGCAGCTATTCCACCCAAGATGAAGTCTTCCAGCATCCCAGGCTGCAGTGGGTGAGTAGGGATGCCGGGGTGTAGTGAGGCCGGGCATGGCACCTCATCCCCTGTAGACACTGGGCAGAGTGCAGTCCTGGAACACCTGACGGCAGCAATGCTGCCAGCTGCCACCTGGACTAGCTCATTGCACTGACTGATGGTGGCATGGGGCGACAAGCTCCAGAGAAAAAAGGATTGGTCCCCTCCAGAGTTTGCCCTTCCCACCCAACCTGCCACCTCCAGCTGGGCACCAATGCCAATGCCATTAAATACAACAGACTAAAAAAACCCATGCAAAATGTGACGACATTGTGGCTGACAGCACTGACTTGGTTTGCACTAAGAAACATTTTACTTATAGACTATTCCTAGTCCTGCCCCTGCTCACCAAGCCTCTAGTGGCACATCACCAGATGTGCAGGAGAAAGACAGTCAGTCTCATCAGAGTTGGTTTTTCCCTTTAATGTTTGAGTGCTCCACTAAGCTGAACAAGACTAAGTCAATTAACATTTGTTCATCTTAAAGGGTAGTGTAACAAGGTCATAGGCAGCAGAAGGGGCTAACGGGGTTTAGCCCCCCCAAATGTGGGGCAGCAGTAGGGCTGCAAGGCAGCCTGGCCACAGGCTTCCAGTGGCTGCAGCAGGGGTGGCAATGGGGTGTGCGCAGTGGTGAGGGAAGGAGTGGGGCTAGGGCTGGGGCTGGGACTAGGGGAGGTGTAGGTGCTGCACAGCTGTGGTGGGTCAGGCATGGGACTGATCTGTGAGTGGTTTGTCCATGGGGTGCAGGTCCTGCTGCTGCGCACACCCTGGGAGGCATAGGTGGTGCCTGCCCTGGGATCTGCACAGGGTAGGGCAGGCTGCTGCTGCAGGCTGGGACTGGGCTGGGTTCTTCCCAGCAGGGCTGGGCTGGGCTGCACTTGGGGCAGGTAGTGGCAGCTCTGGACAGGGGCTACAGGAGGGGGCTGCAGCCACCCCAAA
>NW_005843174.1:0-12805 GCF_000455745.1 Alligator sinensis
GGTAAAGAAGTTTTTCCTTCTGTCCAGTTTAAAATGGTCTTCCAGCATTTTGTGACCGTTAGACATGGTCTTCCCTTGGGGTGTCCTGTTGAACAGATGTTCTCCCAGTTCCTGATCCACCCCCCTTATATACTTACAGGCTGCCACCAAGTCACCCCTGAGCCTAGTTAGTCTTTGTCCTAGCTGAATTTAGGTTATAAAATCTTTTTCCTACCAACCTGAAAAGGTCTCCAAATTTGCTTCTCAGGTGACTACATGATACATAGAGGTCATAGAGGTAAGCTAAAATACATCTTTCAGGGGAAGAACATTCTGACGGATTAACAACATGCTTGACAACACCACATAATCTGCAAAAAAAATTAAAGAAAAAAGAAAAATTAGTGTTTAATTCCAACCCAAACTTTTAAAACATTTTACTAGCTTTAAAACAACATGTGTCCCCAGGAACTAAACACAGAATTAATAAAGAATGGACTAGCAATAGGAAGAAGGGTTTCATTTGAAACGTTCACAGGATTTTACACACAAGCACATTCCTGCAGAATTACCTGTGAGAAAGACCGTGACACCCAGATCATTCCATTTGAGTGACATGGGTCTGCCCCCAGAGAATTCAGGGTAACAGACAGGAGATCAAAAAGTACAACCATCACCTCATCCAACTCCCAGCCTAACAATTACAAAGCAAAACAAAATAACTATTGACAACTTATCTACCTCAAGCTCGGGATATGTTAAGAAGAATTATACCGGGCTTCACTTCAGTGGAATTCACTTTTCTTTTAATATCACTAACAGTGTAGCCAGAAGAATACATCATCTCTTCCTGTGCCTAAAATAATTGTTGACAGTGTATGGTTCAGGAAGAAAAGCATGGTATTCTCTGCATTTGGGTTACCTACATGATATCCTTCTTTGTCCCACTCGAGCAATCAGTGTTTTCTACACCTGCCTGTCACAGCTTGCTGCTATTTACACAGTGAGCTGTTTTATAAAAAGTCTGCATAGTACCCAACAAAATGAGGCCTCAGGCACTTACTATAACAGACAGCACCACTTAAGTGGTCTATTCAGTTACTGCCTGACTCTACTGCATGGCTTTATATTGTCAAAATAATCTAATCTCAAAATCAAAAGCAGGGCTCTGCACCAGTTTAACCCAATTATTTTTAAACCTTTTCCACACAATGCAGCTGACAGAGCTGAGATAAATATTTAAATATTACAAACGCTAAAATATTTTTAATTCAACTATAAACACTGTGATTATCACTGGAAAACATAGCAGTTACAAACCCTTCAAAAACTTGTGCGGTCTGATCAGGGTTAAGGATCAGGCAGGCATGGTAACGGCGAAGAACAGCTACAATGCACACACACAATCCTGTTGTGTAACTTCCTGCTAGACTGGATGACTTCAGCAGTAATTCTGCTTCCACAACACTCAGTTCATTTAACAACTAAGATATAAGAAAAAACAGAATTAAAGTGCATTTCTAAATTTTAAAGAATTTCCAGTATTTATCAGTAAGGAAAAACATTGCAATACCAAATAATAACATTTTAAAACTATTTATGATTATTCAATATTTAAAAAATCCTTATACACAAGAGAGAGAGAGAGAGAGAGAGAGAGAGAGAGAAAGCTGTAAAAAAAAATTTTTTTAAAAGAACCTACGGAATTTTTCTTCATACATCTAGTATCTTTCTTCTGTCTACTATCCAGGTTGTAGCCATATTGGTCTACAGGCAAAAAGAATCCGGATTCATGGGGGGAAGTGGTATCTTATTGCAAAAATCTTGTTGTGGAATCTACCACAAGGTCCGATTCTTTTCTTGTGTCTAAACACTTGGAGTTGCATTAAAGACAGAGGTGCAAAGTGCTACAGGCTAAAGTAGCCACCAAAACCTTTATTAAATAAGATGATCTGGATTTGCTAGTTTGATAACTAAAACTACATTTTAAATATTATTATACTGAGAAAAGTTAAGATATGATTACAGACCATAAATGTACTATATAGCTGCTTTGGGTCACAGATTTCAAAGGGTTGCAAAAGGATGACTCAGGCACAGAAGGTTGGAGATAGGGAAACTGAGGCTTGCACATGCATACACATGTTTAAAATGAATCTGTTACCTTCATATCTATAAGAAAAATGAATCTGTTACCTTCATATCTATAAGAAAAATGAAAAATTACTAACAGCTAAGGGAATTTTATTTTTACAATAGTCCATTGTGTACAACACTGTTACACAAACCACACAACTACTTGTCAAATGTGAGCTATTTGCAGAAAAGTTATAGTGTAACTTTGTCCGGACTTACATAAGCATAAAGCGATTGCTTGTTACCTGTATGGCAAAGTCAATAAGGCCATTGATATTTAGTGCCGGCTCCATAAGATCAAAGATAAGTTGTATGTGGTGAGCCAGAGGAAGGTGGTATGATGTTCCGGAGGCAAAACTAGTAATTTGTTCCAGAACATTACTGGAGATCTGTGGAGGAAAAAAAATATAAATTACAACTTGCAACAGTTGCTACCATTCCTAATACCAATGTAGGTAAGTTATTTTGCTATTTTTTGCAAGTGTCCAAAAAAAATTAACATATGATAACCAAGACAAAGTTTCACTTCCCATGTTATTATTATGTATAATTTGTTATGAATCAGTTTTGTTTTCTACAGTAGGAAACCAAGACAGGCTTTCCTAGGAACTAAATGACTTTCCTAGGAACTTTTTCTTCAATTCTGTAATTTTATTTTATAATTTTTTGTAATTTTAATTTTATGAGGTATTTAAAAAGGTGTAATTTACATTTAAGAGAGTGGGTAAATCAATGCTTTTTATTTTTTGCGTTGTGATTTTTTTAAATTCATATTCATTTTGGTAAGTAGTTTGGATAATACTAAAGACAAATCAAAGCAATCGATCTTAAAATACACATAGTAAAACCATCCAAAGGAATGTTGCCTCAAGTATGCAATCTAAAATATTTTCAAAATTATTAGATTTCCCCTTTTACTTCCTTTACAATGTTTTGTATTCCGAGTTCTGATAGTAAAGTATATTTAAAACCAATCTTTAAAGATATCATTAATTTCAGCATAGTAATAATTAACTTTTCTCCTAATGACTAAGTTTTGCAAGGCTATATTGACATATTAGCACATTGTGAAAGGAAACAAACTTGCAATTTCAGATAAAAATGTCCATGAAAAGTCCACCAGCAAGTTTAAGCATTCCCTGTGATTTCTAACTTCACACAGGAACTTGGATGGTAAAAATAATAATAATAAAAGTTTTAACTCTAAGAAAAAATTAAGTGAAGATCTAAACACACACATATAGATTTTTAGACGAAAACGAAGAAAAGGTGTCATAATTTTCAAGACTAAAATAACTAGTGCCCCTGACCTGAGTGACCTCCTATACAAAAAAAGAGATGAACTGAAAAGAAGCATTCATTTTTCAAGCAAGCAATAAATATTGTAGTAAATTGTCAGTCTAAAAGTACAATGATCTTCCTAATACTTCAAATGAACAGCATATATTCATGACGTTCGTAACAGCTTTGGTAACATTTAAAAAAAAAAAAAAATCAAACATACTGAAGAAGATAATGAAGCAGCATTTTCCTTGCTTTTAGAATAGTGAACTTAAAATTACTAATACACACAGATTTCTTAGTACAATTTTCTTCTGACCGAATTTGTAAACAATGACGTTTAAATGGCTACAATTTTACGCAAGTCAAGTACCTGAGATGTCACCTGATGTTGATCAAAATATGACAGTTGTTGCAGTTTTGTGAATACAGTCTCTAGAGTTGGAAATGCTTCCTGTTTGTTCTTCCTGGCTTTTTGCCCTTCATCCCCAACTTAACAGATAAAACATTATTTTGGTCATTTTATATTTAATGGAGCCCATGTAGTTTTGCATTATTACTGCTTCAAAAGACATTAATAATTAAAATGTTTGGTTCAAGATAGCATAAGACAATTTGTCCCAGTCTTCCATTGTGCTTGAAAAAATACAGTTCATGATATATAACAGTATATAACTTCAGAGAAACCCTATTTTTAAGTTTATTCAAATGCAAACAAACAAACAAACAAAAAAAAAGCAACATGAGTAGCAAGAGTTGAAAAGTATTCTAACAAATTTTCTACAAAGGTAATGAATCTCTCTCTCTCTCAGGCTGACACCTTGTATTCCAGGTTTTAGCCTGAACAAAATTCTTTTTTTTTCTTTTTTTTTTTTTTTTTTACAGCTAAGTTATTCATCTGAAAATAGGAACTCAATTTATACAATACTAAAAACTGTAATGCTGCAGTTATAAGGCAGACCTACGGTAGGCATTTCATGCTGCAGGACTAGTATCAGTATTTGGCTGATTAACTGTGAAGGGGATGAAAGCCAAATAACATTAGAAAACTGCATAGCTCTAACAAGAACTTCTTCTACACATCATGCACGACAAATTATGGAAAGCTCAGTCTTATGCAGCAACACAAAGGCATTTACCACCCGTTTCAGTAGTACTTTTCTTATTCAGGATCTTCAGGATATCTTTGGTAATTTTCTTTAGCTGATGCCTTGCCTCATCACGTTCTTTGCCAACACCATAAAGAAGTATCATGCGCTGGTTACATTCATGACTTGAAGATTCATCCTGAAAAATAAACAATGAAGCAATTTTGGTCATTTCTCATTGATCAGAACTTAAAGGAATAACAAAAGCACTCTTATCTAGTATAAATACAATCTGAATTTACATATGTGTAAGTAATTTAGCCAACACTAGAGCTGCTGCATGCTCAACACTTTTGAAACTCAGATGACTTAAACAGATGTGTACACATATTCTTATAGTCCATAGTGTAAGACAATACTCCATCTTTCTCACTCTCTCATTTACTGAATATTTAGAATCAGAGATCCTGAAGCAGGAAGAAAGACCTACTACACCTTTGCCTCCTTCTCAAATGGCACCTTGACATCCCAAACTTAAAAGTCAGTGCTACTTCAGAACGAAACTCACATCAGCACCCTGTAAGCAGGTCCAACTAATTCTTAGGGCTGTGCGAAACATCAGCATTCATTTCGACTTCTGTTTCAACATTTCAACAGGATAGTGTTTTGTTTCAATGTTTTGTTTAGTTTCAACGCCCTGTTCCATTTCGTTTCGCTGAAACTGTTTCGACATTTCACCCATAGGCTATAATGGGGAATAATGAAAATGCCAATAACTTTGTCATTTCTTATCCGATTCAAATGAAAATTGCAAGGATGGTAGCCCCTTCTGAGGGTATGAAAACTGCCAAATTTCAAGGAGATAGGTCATGGGGTTTCTGGGAAACTGCACCTCAAGATGCTGACAAGCAAAACTTGTGTCACTTGCCGGCAGCAGCCTTCTGTCATCCTGCACGCAGATCTGGAGGTCCACACCCCCAGGAGGGCTGTGGGGATGTGCCAGACACGTCTCAGGGGTATGGGCCCTCGGATCTGCGCTTGGGATGACAGGAGGCTGGCACTGCTGCCCAGGACCACCACTGGGTGTGGCCCATACCCAGCGCTGGGAAGACTGGTGCTGCCGCTGGCCCCAGGCAGCAGCAGCAGCAGCAGCTTCCTGTCATCCTGTGTGCAGATGTGGGGGCCTGCATCCCCTGGAGAGCTGTGGGGCAGCGCTGGACTCCTTCCAGGGGTGCGGGCCCCCAGATCTATGCTCAGAATGACAGAAGGCTGCTCCTGCCAGGATTACAGGAGGACTCCGGCAGCACTGGGATGGTGGGTTGAGCTCAATGGGACTGGCAGAGCCACTCAGAGTGCAGCCCTGTCTCTCCCCACTTGCCACCACTGGGCTGTGCTCCGATCATCTCCACCAGTCCCACAGAGCTGAGCCTGGCGGCGGGAAGTGGGGGAGAGCCAGTGGCTATGGCTGACTTTCAAGCACTCCACCACTGGCTCTCCCGCTGCCTGCTGCCACCGGGCTGAGCTCTGTGGGACTGTCGGAGCCGCTGGGAGCGCAGCCGGTGGTGGGAGGCAGGGGAGAGCCAATGGCGGAGCCACTCAGAGTGCAGCACTGGCTAGTGGCTCTACCCCACCTCCTGCCACCAGGCTCAGCTCTGTGAGGCTGGGGGAGCCGCTCAGAGTGCATCCCAGTGGCAGGGGATGGGGGATGGCTGACAGCCAGGGAAGCACTCCAAGTGGCTCCACCAGCTCCACAGAGCTCAGCCCAGCAGCAGGAGGCAAGGGAGAGCCAGGGCTTCACTCCACCACCCACTGCTGGGCTGAGCTCCGTGGGGCTGGCAGAGCCACTCGGAGTGCAGTCCTGGCCCTCCCCCGCCCCCCGCCACCGGGCTGTTTCATGTGCCTTCATTTCTTTTCAAAGCTGTTCTGAAGCTTTTTGTTTCATTTTGATTTGGCTGTTTCAAGCTCAAAACGTGTTGAAACAGCTTCGAAACGAAACACTCAGCAAAGTTTTGCACAGCCCTACTAATTCTCTCCCATCTCCAGAGATTTTGTATCAGGTAAGGCTGATGCTGGAACCAATTAATGTAGAAGCTACATTACTTACTAGGATAGCATAGTATGTTTACTAGACCAACTAGTGCCCAGTTCTCATAGCTAGAAGTGAAAAGATTATGGGGTAGAAATAAGATAAAAAATGAAAATTCATATCAGTTTCTTTTCCATCCAGCTTTAGTACTAAACTAAACTAACTTTTGTTATGCAGTGATGTCGTATTCTGATAAAAAAGATAGAGAAAAAAAATCTGAAAGCTATCTACAAGCCCATCATCATTAACTACTCAACATTTGTAAAATCTGAGAAGCAGACTGGCCTTGTTTTAAAAAGTTATAGCAGCTCACAATTATGTAGGGTTTTATAGGATAATCACAGGCCATTTTGAGGCCCTCTTGCTGGATCCTATCAAGCTGCCAAGTTAGGACCCACACCCAAGGCTCATGTGCTTTAGTCTGGGTAGGTACTAACTTTTTCTTCTTTTGACCCACAGATTCTCCATCTCAGAATGGGGAATTGGACCCCAAGTCTACCAAGACCAGCACTGAACACCATTCCATAAAACTCTCCTTATTAACTTAAGCATGCCTTTCCCCAAAAATCCAGACTTGTGGACACACTGCTTTATAGCTCACCCCTTAAAGGACATTTGATCATTGAAGCTAATAAACAGAATTTGAAGAAGGATTTCTAAAGCAATCAGTCTTTATTTTACATAATGTTAGAAAAATATAGGGCCATATAAATATAGGTGGCAGAAGGGGAGGGCTAACAGGGCTTAGCTCCCCCAAGCACAGGGCAGTGTAAGAGCTGCAAGGCAGCCTGGCCACGGGCTTCCAGCAGCTGCAGCAGGGGTGAGGGAGGGAGTGGGCAGGGGCAGATGCTGCACAGTTGGGGTGGGGTGAGAGATGGAGCCGTCAGCAGCTCATCTGCGGGATGTGGCTCCGCCGCTACATGCACCCTGGGAAGGCACCGGGGGGCGGGGGGGGGGGGTGTCCCCTGGATCTCCGCAGGGCAAACTGTGGCTGTGGGCTGGGGCAACTCTGGACTCTTCCCAGCAGGGGTGGGGGCTGGGCCAGGAAGGGCTCAGGGAAGGCGGCAGCAGCGCTAGGAGGGAGATTACAGGGGGGCTGCAGCCACCCCAAAATTCACTGACCCCACCCCAAAAACCCTTTCCAGTGCTGCTGCCACCTGCCCCAAGCATGACATGGCCCAACCCCACCCCCCCACTGTGAAGAATCTCCCCCACAGATCCAGGGGCACATGCCTCCCATGCCCTCCCGGGGTTCATGCAGCAGATGAAGCTGCCACTCCCCCTCTTCCCCCCATACCAGGCACCCCCTGGACAAGCCATTGATGACTCCATCCCATGCCAGCGCCACTCCCTCTCCCTGCCCTTTCCCCCACAGACTTATCTGCTGCGGGGAGGGGTGTGCATACGCACATGCACGCAAACTCAGCACCCCCAAATAATTTTCTCTCCCTGCCTATGCATATAAAGTAAAACAAGCCTGTGCTCATGACCTTGCTTCAGTATCCTCACAGCTCTTTAGCAACATTAGCATTCTGATAAGAATCTTTGGGGGCTGGACAGGGAAGACAGTGAAGGGAGCAGGCTCCTTCCCATTTTGCTTGCTGTTTGTTTTTAACAGCTTTTAGTCCCCCTTTTTTGTAGCCTCCATTTTCTGCCCATCACATTCCCTATCTCTCTGGTCTGCCTCACAGGCCTGCTATTTGTTCACCACCTACCTAGAATCCAGAACTGAATAACTTGTGTTCCCTGGGAGATAACAAGTCCTTTTTCCCAGTCCACTTAAATTTAACATTGTTCTCTTACTAGCGCTCAGTGAGGTACAAAAAATAAAAATAAAAAAAATAAAAAATCACCAGATTTTTCCCATGCATTTCACCTTAATATGGGAGTACACAGCTCAGGTGAAAACACAGAGGAATCTTTATAAAAAACAACAACAACAACCAACACCAGTGCACAGAAAACAAAATTAATTTTGTACTTTGATCATTAATATAAAGAGGTCATGACATCAACTAGAATTCACAAGTTGTTCATAGAAGGTCCTACAGATGACAACTAGGCTACATGTAATTTAATTCACACAAACTTGTTTTTATTGGTTTTAAAAATCTGTATTTACTATTCACATATTAGAGTAAAAACCAATGTAGTTCCCCCCCGCTTTTATACAATACCAGCGTTTGCATTCTTGAATTTTTAGTTAAAAAATTTTTTTCAGTTAAATTGATTTGTGCAATAGTGTACAATTGTCAGCTAACTGACCTGTAACTGCAAGGTATTTTTTATTTTCATTGTTTGAATAATAAGTACAGATTTTTAAAATCAATAAAAATGTATACTCTATTTTGTATTATGTTTCTTTAAATTCCTTGCATAATCTTTCCTCTTACAAAAGGGCTTTATATAACGTTAACTTGTAGTAAATACATTAGAAATCTGAAAATAAAATACAAGAAGAATCAATAAATTGTAAGGTAATATATTGCTAGTTGAAGCTAATAAATCACCAACCACTTTAACAAATCATGTATATATTCAAATCATGTACACATTATTTCTAAGCAAATAATAGGAAAAGCAAAGCCTGAACATCTTCACTAATAATACACACACACGCATATATATCACATCACAAGACAAAGATGCTTATCATGTCATTTGAACTTTTCTAAAGCTACACAAAATAACTGCTATGTAAATACTTTTATAATATACATGACCTGTAGTTTTATCAAACATTTCTGCAACTGGGCTAAAAGCAGGAAGATAATGCACCTAATCCTTTTTTAACCAATTCTCTTTTCCCCCTTTCACAGGAAATAGAAGCAGAAGCACTGAGGCTGTCACTCAGACCGTGAGACTGACTTTCTGCGCAATTGAAGACAACAGTTCCAAGCCAGAGGCTGTCCTAAATACTAAGGCTGAAATGTGCAGCTTCCTCCCCATTCACTCTTACTCTTTTGATCTGAAGATTTTCTTATAAACTAATAAGCATCAGGCTTAGAAAAAGAAAAGAAAGGAAGGAAGGAAAAGAAACCAGAAATGACTCGTTGCTACCAATAATAACCTTCTATCACAGAGAAGACTTCACTTTTCAGCATTTGTCTACAGTGCAAAGGTAATTTTATTTTTGAAAATGCTCTTTCTGCTTCTTCATGGTTGTGCATAGCCATTTAATAATGATTTAGGTTGGCACTAAAATGCTATTTTTACTAAAAAAATGAAAGGAATTTATGAACCAGCTTACAATAATCTATGTGTAGACATAAAAATGAGCACCTACTCATAGAATGTATGTGAGAGAGGTGCATACCATCTCATAAAACCTTGAGTGTCTGACATGCCTCATTTTAAACAAAGACGTTAATACATCAATATTATCTCAACATAGCCATTTTAGAATAGTATTATTAAAGTGCCTAAAAACTGTTCTTATTATCATTCAAGTTGATGTTTCTCAATTCTCAAAAGATTTGGATTAAATATGATCAGATCCATGTTTTTTTACATAGAAGACCATCACATAAGAATTGCCATTTACTGGCTCAGACCATAGGTCCATTTTGTCCAGTATACTCTGTCACCCAGTGGCAGAATGGATGCTGAAAGGGAGAGTGAACTAGGTATGACCAGGGTTTTTTTCCCCACTGTTTCTCTCTCACTTGCAGCCTCCAGCATTTAAGGTCAAAGAAGTTCTGATTCAGAGGCTGCATCCATAACTCCCATGATCAACAGCTACCGATGTCCCTTTTTTCTAAGAATCTGTCCAATCCCGTTTTGAATCTGGCTAAACTATCAGCTTCTACAACATCTGGTGGTAACAAGTTCCACTTTTCAGTAACACACCATGTGAAAAAAATGCCTTTCGTTAGTTTTAAATTCACTACCTACTAGTTTTATTTTGTTTGAAATCTTGTATTGAGAGAGAGAGAGAGAGTAAATAATAAATCCCTATTTACTTTCTTTTCACCATTTAGTATTTTGTAAACCCTTATCAAGTTCCCTCAAGCATCTTTTTTTCTGAACTGAGCAGGCCAAACTTCTTTAGTCCCTCCTCGCATGAAAGCCCTTCCATACCATTAATCATGCTTACTGTCTTCTCTGTACCTGCTCTAGTTCCTCTACATCATTTTGAGGTGTGGGGATCAGAACTGGGTGGGCCCAGTATTCAAGGTGTGGGCACACCATGGATTTATACAGGGACATGATGATACTTTCAGTTTTGTTTGCCATTCCCTTCTTAATAATCCCTAATATTTTGTTTGCTTTTCTGATGGCTGCTGAGCACTGAGCTGATGTTTTTAGTGAACTGTCTACAGTGACTCCCAGTTCTCTTTCCTATGTGGTAACAGTTAATGTACAGCCCATCATAGTGTAGGCATAGTTTAGGTTATTGGGTTAGGTTTATGCTCATGTGCATCACTTTACATTTATCCACACTGCATTTCATGTGCCATTTAGTTGCCCATTCACTCAGTAGTACCAGATCCTTGTGTAGTTCCTCACAGTCTACTTGGTCTTTACCACTGAATAATTGCATGTCAAAAATCACAAATCTGTATCAGTCACCTGGAAAACCCAGTGTGAATTACTAACTTTTATTAATAACTGAGTAAACGAGCTACTAAATTGAAACAAAACTTGAACAAAGTAGTTTTATTTTTATCCAGAACACGATCAATTCAGATATTTTTTGTAACAAAGGGGATAAATCGTAATTTTGTACAAGTGGGTGCATATAACCAACATAATAAGTAGCAAGACTGCAAGTTATTTGTGAAGGAACACAGACCACAGATACTGTAGATTGGGACAACAATGTAATACGCATTCGGAGACCTCTTCCCCTGAAAATGAACAAGCCTTTATATACAATTATTTTAAAGGATTTGTTAGTAAATATTTTGACTTGTCAAGATCCGTTACTTTAAATAATTGCTTTCTATTAACATGCTGCCAGATGAATTCTAGCAGCATTTCCCATCCTGTTTCATATTTTTCCACCTTTGACATGGACAAAGAAAAGCAACATTAAACGTATTAGTAATAAACTACCATTTGATGCTTACTGTGTTTTCCAACCAACACAACAGCCTCATGGCGCTTTCATATTCTGGCTTTCAGGAAATGCTAAATCTTGAACCTCAATAGCTGAGACTCTATAACCAATTATCTGTGAACCTGAATAAGTGCAGTTTTCATATCTAAAGCTTGAAACAGACGTCCATTCCTATATTATGATACCAATAGTCTATTTTCCCCGAAGGTAGATTTGCTGTGGGATCATCATGTGAAGAGGTGAGCCTGGTTACTTAAAAAGCTTTAGGTTTGAAAGCTTTAGGTATCCTCAGCAACAGAGAACTGAGAATGCTTCTGTGTCAACGGACTGCACATCCAAACTTCTATTTCAATTTGTGACAACCAGAAGGCAAAACACATTCCTTGGCATACAGGTGTCTTCATTCTTGCCCAAAATATGAGACAGAGTTTGATAACTGAGGTAGGACAGGTGCAGTATGTGTGGGGACAAACCTTCTTATAGTGCTGCCCCAATGAGCATTCAGTTCTCCCTCAGGGAATGGCTTGCTAGGGGATTTTGCACTGTAAGTGTCACATCCTCTGGGAACTAAAGTTTAACGGTCCACCACTTCAACAGGTGACTACAGGGACTCGCAATGAACACTAAACAAACTTCCCAACTGCAGGGACAACGTAGGTGCAAAACATTCACTACAATTTTCCTTCCTCCAAACAGAGGGGACTGTGCAGCAGCACAGAAGCTGGTGAGTTGACAAATGCCTTAGTGGTAGCCCAATTGGCCAGATGGAGTACTAAGGATGCAGATCAACTATAGAGATCACAACTTGAGTGTCCTCCCATTACCTTGCTACAGCTGATCAGAGAAGCCAATTCATGTATTCTTTTCCAGTTTCCAGCATCTGAGCTAGTGAAGGAACCACAACAGTATGCTTGGCTCAGACCCCACCCACTCTCTTCCCAAATCCTGAGCAGCAATAGCAGCAGCAAAAGGAACAATCCTAAAGTTATTTCATTTCCTCATTCCACCCTCACTACATAAGTACAAATTCAAACAACTGTAAAACAGCTATGAGGACAGAGAGAGACAGAAGAAAATCTCAGAAGAAGTTTTAAAAAAGTGATGTCAACACATGGAGAGAAATGAGAGCCCAAAACAAAGAGAAAGGAGACAAAACTGATAACATGTAGGGAA
>NW_005843174.1:12836-17557 GCF_000455745.1 Alligator sinensis
AAAAAAAAAAAAAAAAAAATCAAAACATCAATCCAAAAAATAAAACTGTAGCAAAAGATAAACCCAAAGCTCTATAAATGTTGTGGAACTTAAGGACTGTGGCAGAAGTATGGAGGAGGGGGGAGTGGAGAAAAAAGAAAAGGTGGCAGAAATTTTTGTGAATGTACTGTTCTTTTAGCTGTTTATCCAATCATCACTGTTAGACTACCCCCAAAAAGCAACTACTCCCATCCCTGCATTAATGTGGTTCTTTTCTCCCCTCCCCATTTGAAAAAAATGTGGTCAGAAGCCAAAATTAAATAAGAGTCCTGGCTCCTGGACTCATTTGTGATGTTGAAAGTTCAGTCATATCCAAAACTCCTGTTTCCCAGTCTCTTTGGAGTGCATTGTCTGTGTTATCCACAAGGTGGCATAAACAATACAGAAAAGATGAGCTAACCTTTCTCCACAAAATACCCATTTTAGGAAACATGTCATATAAGTGGCATTCCCAAAAGGAATACACAGTGGGACAAATTCAGAAAGAGGAGTCTCACAGCATGACATATACCTTCTTCTGTTGCCTTCTACCTGTACATCCCATCACTTAGACCAGGATGGGCAAAAAATGGCCCACAGGATGCATCTGGTCCACCAAGGGATTTTATATAGCCTGCAGCAGGTTCTTCAGCCCTGCATGGCCCAGGGGTGCAGCTCAATCTGTGGCATTTATGACCAGTCCCACCACCCCTATGACACAGCAGGACTGGGGCAGCTGGACTCTACTTCCCAGCAGCCCCAGTGGCAGTGGTTCTTTCTGACTACCACTGCCAGTGTCACTGCCACTGCGGGACCTGGCCCTGCTGCCAGGGTACCCTGGCCCATCCACCCTGCAGCCACCGCTGGGGGCACCACACAGAGCAGGCAGGTGAGGCTCTCCATGGGGACCAGCCTGGGACCTATGTGGGCAGAGCACACTTGACTGGGATGGGGCTGCAGGCAGGCAGGGAGCAGCTTCCAGGAACAGAACAGGTGGGTGGGGCCAGGGTTGTGGGGCGGTTCACAGCACTGGCCTGGGACCCAGGGCAAAGCCATGATCCAATCCCCACACATCACTGTGACAGGCACTGGTTGCACAGGCAGGGGCACGCTGGGAGCAAACTGCAGCCCTGCTAGTGGCCCCCCAGTGTCACTGCCCCATGAGCCCATCCACCTCCAAGATGTGGCTCCCCACTTGTCCATGGCTTCATCCCATCTGCTTGGCCAAGCATGCCGTGCCCATAGGGGTCCTGGGCCAGTCTCCATTGAGACCCCAGGGCTGGGATCACTGGGTGAAGACAGCACAGGGCCAGGTCCTGGGGCAGAGCCATAATCTGCTCCCAGCATGCCCCTGCTCAGAGAACTGGGGCAGAGCCACTTAGGGAGTTCTGGTGAGCTGTTGCAAGCTGGGCCAGGTCATGCCCCTCCTTCCCCCTGCCCACAAAAGCTCACCAAAAGTCCCTAAGAAACTCTCCAACCCAAATAATTACCTACCCCCGATTTAGACTTAGATCCATTTGATTCTGCACCAGCATCAGTTACTCACACCCTTAGCAGATGCACTGAATCTAACTAATGCTAAACAACATGAAAACTATCTAATTTTGCAAACTATGTAAACACACACTGAAACCTGCACTGACTTCTACTACCCACTTTGAAGCTTTTACCACCATGACACCATCCTTATCGGGTACCCATACTGGTTTTGTTATGCCAAAAGTGCTGCAATTCATTACAGACATGCCCTCAGAAGGTTTAAGGGAATCCAAATCTATCAAAATTAAAAGATCTTCTAGAGTCGGTGTAAATTAAGACTGACTAATATAAACCATTGTCACCCCTGAATTTGGCACTTTATCTGTAAGTCTGTCATCCATGTGAAATGATAAATATAATTAATTATGCTAACATAAATCCTAATAATATTCATAAAAGGAATATCAAAGTAATCCTCATCTTTTCTGTTCTAACAGAGGGGGGAAGATATCAAACTACAAATGAAAGCTGTTTACAACTTGAGCTCCTCCAGAACTGATATCAACTGCACCAGCAACAACCAATTCAGTAAAGTTCTGTTCCCCGTGCTCTATACAATTCTGTTTCTTGTGGGCATTGTCATGAATGGCCTGGCAATGTGGGTTTTTTTCCAAATCCCCAGTAAATCTAATTTCATCATCTTCCTTAAGAATACAGTAATTTCGGATATCTTCATGATCCTGACCTTTCCATTCAAAATTCTTAGCGATGCAAAACTGGCACCTTGGAGATTGAGGGGATTCGTCTGTCGGGTGTCCCAAGTCATATTTTACTTCACCATGTATATCAACATTTTGTTTCTGGGTCTAATAACTATTGACCGCTACCAGAAAACTGTCACACCATTTAAAACATCAAACCACCTTCTTGCCACGAAGATTCTGTCTGTGGTCATTTGGATAGCAATGTTTGCTCTCTCCCTGCCTAACATGATTTTGACAAATAAGGAACAGACACGTGAAAAAGTGAAGAAATGCGCTCTCTTGAAATCCGATTTTGGGTTAACATGGCATGAAATTGTGAACTACATCTGCCAATTAATCTTCTGGGTTAATTTGATTATCATAGTGGTATGTTACATGCTCATAAGTAAAGAACTGTACAAATCATATAAGAGAACAAAATGCACAGGGAAAGTTTCTAGAAAGACAGTAAATTTGAAAGTTTTTATTATTATTGCAGTGTTCTTTATTTGTTTTGTTCCATTCCATTTTACCAGAATCCCCTACACCTTGAGTCAAACAAGAGATGTTTTTGAATGCTCTGCTCAAAACACATTGTTTTATATGAAAGAGAGCACCCTCTGGTTAACATCTCTAAATGCCTGCTTAGATCCATTTATCTATTTTTTCCTTTGCAAATCTTTCAGAAAATCCTTGCTCAATATGTTACACAAACAGGTGCCTTCAGAGCTTGGAACAAAAATTAAAGAGCATACTGACGGAGATAGTTCTGAGGAGACTCCAGTGTAGAGCGGAGATACATAAAACATTGCTATTTAGTCTACTTATTCCTATACTAATCATTTCAATTCTACTTCCAATAAAGTCAAAGGTTAAAATTTCACTTGCTTCCTTGGGAACTGAAAAAGCATTCTCTACTTAAATCAGACAAACTGGAACAGAGGAACTACTGATAATGGCCACAGTTCAGTAAAATGCTTAAAGTATTATTTAACTTTAAGCCTAAGTAGTCTCACTGAAGTCAATGAGACAACTCACATCCTTGAATTAAAACATATGCATGTATTCTTTGCTAGATCATAGACTATACGCTTACTACAGTAATTATAAAGAAGATGCTATCTTTTTAGTCATGGAATGCTGGAGAATAATTTATTAATTGTGAATTTTTTGCAGAGAGAAGGTGAAATCCTAGCTGCAACACAATTAATCTTTAAACCTACAATCTGCAAAATGCTATTAAAGAAAAGAAGGGCTAACTATACATTTATTAACAGGAAGCTATTATTTTGCCTCCAAACGTCTAACAATTAAAAACAAGGAAGAGTATGTATAAGCTATTTGCATTGAATTATAGCATATTAACAAAGTTTTGATTACTGTATTCACCTTTGGAATATTACTGACCATTTAAATAATTGTATTAAGTAAAAAACACTGCTGTTTCATAAGCAAATTTATCTTAACTTTATTTAACCCTGTAAATCCCTCACAATATGGTATGAAAGACCAGCAAAAGAACTATGGTCTTACAGAGAACAGTATATAAATACATATGATTTTTGAAAATAAAGCTAAAAACTCATTTTGCAAAAAATGCCTGGGACTCAGTTGGAGGCAGCACTGAACAGATTAAAATAATACCAAGTAGTAGTAAGGTCAGTTTTGTTTCCATTATTCCAGAGTTCTATTTTCTCTGTTTACTGAGATTTGCTACACATTTTTTATTTGGAAAAATGGAAATATCAGGAATGCAGCTTTGACAACAGTATAAATAAATTCCAAGAGCACAGGGCTTTAGGTAGATATAAAGTAACTGCTGCTACACTATACTGCTAGTGCAAATACTAACCAGACTCCCCCTCTGAACATTACCATGGACATTTCAGCTATTACTCTCTGTATCTGTTCACTCATATACTATTTTCGCAGAGAACTTACAATATTAGGCCTGTTTTATAGCTTATTCTCTTGTTTGGGGTAAAACATACATTTAACATAATTCAATAAAGATAGTTTTGTGTGTCATAATTAAAGCATCCTAGCAACTAAGAAAGTGTGACTGTGTTATATCATGGACAACATGAAACCAGTTACTGAACAGACTTTGTAACTAGCATAGTTACTCATGGAAGCATCTGTTGGTCTTGGCAGCTAGAAGTGCATTTCACTGAATCCTTGAAGAAAGTCTTTCACCAGCTTAATATAAAGAAATTTCTTATAAAACAGCAACCATCATATATGTGGTGTTTGCTGGGGACATGCAGCAATGCAGCCACCCTCATACGGATATAAGTGAAATAGGCATATATGGATGTTCGTAGGCAGTTATACAGTCCTAAGGATCCCTCACTTCAAAGCTATCCTACACCTAAATTCTTGATCCCATCAGATTCCATACAGCAAAAGGTCTGTTAAATTGTAACTTTCTCCAAAACAGGTACAATCCATGCTTACAGCATTTACATCTGCTTAACTCAG
>NW_005843174.1:17588-21520 GCF_000455745.1 Alligator sinensis
TTTATGGGCAAAACAGGGTTAGGAAAAGGGAAATTCATCCACTGTATCAAATATACAAACAATTTCAGATAAGGACTGCCCACAGTGGTGAAAATAAAGGTTGTAATCGGGTCACTCATGGCACCCTACTGAGCAAGCAGTACTCTTATGAAAAGTAAGACCAGCAGTCAGCATGCATGCATCACGAGGCTCTACTCAGCCTTGAACTTTGTCATGGGTGACGCAGAAGAGGAAGTCCAGGGGCACGTGCATGCAGCATCAACAACATATCCAAATGAAAAAAAACAAACAATAATCCAAATGAAAGTATAGTTTCACAATTTGATTTAGGTTTGCTTAAGCCTTACATGTATATTTGGTAGTAAAGACTTCTCATGAGGAAAAGCTCCAATTTGAGTGATTCTCCAGAAGATTTTAACCCTTAACTTGCCACTGAAATGTTAGAAGGGTGATTCTTGCTTCCAGTTCCCTGGTCTATTCTCAGCAATTACTCACTTCATACACATGTATGATGTGATTCGCAAATGTTGCACAACTCGGATTTTGCAACTGAGAAAATCTGTGGTTCTTTTTGCTTCCTTAAGAGAGGACAAGAAACAGGATTTCCTGTGACTGAAGAAGCAATTGCAGGAACCCATAACAGCCACGGACAATGTAATAAGCAGCAAAAATTTCACTTAAAGGTGCACTATGTTGAAAGTGCCCCTTCCCTCCCCCTTTCCTCCCAGAAATTTACAACACTTACCAATTTGGAGTGGTCTGCTTAACATATTAGAAAACAGCTTACATTGCAAGAGATGTAAAGAGTATAAAATACAAAAGAAACTCAACCTAAAATGGCATAAGGCATCATAGCTGCAACGCACATAGAGAAAGGTCAGGTTTGGCTACTTTGCTGTTTTCACTAACAGTCAAACACATATATGTAACAAAAATTAGCTCTCATCAAGGCCAAGTGGAAGGACAAAGACACGAAAAACAAGTGGGGATTTTAGGTAATGCACTCACTAATAAAAAGCCCACACATCTCTATTATAAACATGAGCAGATGCACAGATACACAAAGCTTATACACAGTAACCCTCTGTGACACAGAGGAATGCATAAGAAAGCCCATAAAATCTTGCTGTGGCCTGACTTACACACACTCAAACATATATACAGCGCCTACAAAACCATGATGGTCCACAGCTTTATGGCCCCTCTGCACCAGACCAAAACATAATTGCAGCTGTATATCTATAGAGCAGAACAATGGAAGCAGACCTTTTAGGAAGTAGGTGTATGTGATTAAGTTGTTATTATTTCCAGTACCACTATATTTCAAAGAAGATAACACAAACTGGCAGTAATTGGAGGTAAAGTCAATATCCAGATCTGAACTTTTCTACCTAGAAACATAATAACTGCCTATTGTATTATCCACCCTGTCAAGGATCTTCTTACTGACAGGAATTGGTAATAGTTGTCTTAGTTGTCGTCCGAGGTAAAAAATAGTTCTGCACAGGTTTTATCATGGAAACTTTGTCTTCTAAGATTAACAGAAGATCGGAAAAGCCTCTTGTACGCAAGTTTTAGACTCGTCTGTGATTACAGAATGAAAACAAATATGTACCTTAGCACACAGAATGGGTTAATAATTCAACACATCACAAAGCAGAAGGAAACCTAGGGAAAAAAACCAAAACAAAACAGTTCCCATCTGAAGATATATTACCCCATTCTTAATGAACTACTGAAGGCTTCAGTCGACACAAAAACTGCAATCATTTCCTTCAAAACAGGTGAATTTCTTTTCTTATAACCTTTATACAGGTATTCATACCAAGCTGTTTGCATACATGTGATGCTCAAGTCAAGCAGACTTACTTAATATGTAAACTGTAACATGCAAATTATATGAATAATTCTTAGTTTATGTCCTTTATACAAAGAACTGGTTTAGAATTTTGCTGAGAAATGAAGTATGGCTTGTTTGCTAAGGTTCAAAACCCTAAAGTCTCATTATTATTAACTTCAAGGTTAATTCACAGCATAGATTCTCTCTCAAAAGATTGCTTATTTTATGTCATACCTCTGATAGTTCAGCTCATCAGGATTTTGTTTTGTAATGTTTTATGTGAAGACAAGACGTTCCCTTAAGTCATTCTGCTGTGCCCTATTACCTTTGTATAGTCTAACCTCATTGTAACAAGCCTGCCTGGGACAGGCAGGATAAATTTATTTTAAATTTATTTTAAATTTATTTAATTAAAACAGGCTGCCTGCTACAATTTGCTACACCCTAATAATGGGGAAAAATGGTTCCTAACTTTGGGATTTTAAAAACAGAAGTTTGTAAACAACAGAGTTTGTTGTAATGAGGTTGTAATGTATAATAACAGAGCCCTCTATTAACATGCTTTATGGGCTTTAGATGCCATTTCTAACTTTTCATTAGGAAAAAATAACCCCCACTGAAACTTCTTATTTGATGTTTACATAGGGAACAGGGTTTGCATACAATATAATTAGAGCGTGTTTGCCCAAGAGAACTATTTAGTGCATGTTTCTCAAAAGATTTTAGAAAGCAGTATGTCTAGGTAAACAGCATGTCATTTTGTGTATATCTTATCATGTATGTTTTATAATTTCATTCCCCAGTTTCTGTCAAAATGAATGGGAGTATTGTCAGCTTCTCCAATGGAACATCATTGATCTGCCATAGAGACACCAGAATTGCACATGTGGTGTTCCCAGTCCTCTACACTGTTGTTTTCCTTATTGGACTGATACTGAATAGTTTGGCTGCTTGGGCTTTCTTCCAAATTCGAAGCACATCAACTTTCATAGTCTACCTCAAAAACACACTGGTTTCTGATTCTATAATGACTTTAATGCTTCCTCTGAAAATTCTTACTGATTCAGGACTCGGACCATGGCAACTTAAAGCTTTTGTTTGTCGTGTTTCAGCTGTGATATTTTATGAAGCAATGTATGTCAGTATAGTACTACTTGGTCTTATTGCTTTTGACAGGTTTCTCAAAATTGCACGACCTTATGGGAAGCTTTGGGTGCAAAATGTCACATCTGCAAAAATTATTGCAGGGATTGTTTGGATTTCTTTCTTCAGTCTCTCTTTGCCAAACATGATTTTATCAAACAAAAAAGCCATGCCCCACTCTGTGAAGAAGTGTGCTTCTCTGAAGAATCACTTAGGACTGAAATGGCATGAAGCTGTCACTTATATTTGTCAGTTTGTTTTCTGGGCTGTATTAATTCTAATGTTTCTCTTTTATGCAGTTATTACCAAAAAGGTATACTTGTCTTATAAAAAAACTCAAAAGAAAGATAGCAAAAGCAAACAAAGGACCAAAGGGAAAGTATTCATCATTGTCATAGTTTTTTTTGTATGTTTTGCTCCATATCATTTTTCTAGAGTACCATACACTCTAAGTCAAACCCACCAGAGAATGGACTGTAGTATACAGAATCAATTATTCATTGCCAAAGAAGGTACTCTTTGGCTAGCTAGTACAAATATTTGCATGGATCCCCTGATATATATATTCTTGTGCAGATCATTTCTAGAAAAAGCATTCTGTGTTAAGGTAAAAAAATTTAGAAGTACAATTCATGAAAATCCAACAGTTCCAATGGACACTAGAATATCAGTATAGATTCTTGATATGGTAATTTGGAACTCTGTAAATAGAACGGGTGTGCAAAGCAGGCAGTATTCGATTTGGATTTGGCCTGATTTGGGGGGCAATGATTCGATTCACTGATTCGGATCACTGTTCTGATTTGATTCGGCCAAATCTGAAGATTCAATTCTGATTCAGCCACAGACACAGCTTTATATGTTTCTTCTATGGACCTCGAGGTACCAGGCACAGCTCATGAACACTGAGATGGTGGGGTGGATGGAGCATCCCACGGGAGCACAGGAA
>NW_005843174.1:21551-38927 GCF_000455745.1 Alligator sinensis
TCCCCGGGGGGCCCAGAGAGATGGGGGGGGGGGGGGGAGAGGAGAAGGAGGTTTACTATACACGCTTGGCAGCGGACCCAGAAGTGGACTGAAAGTACTTCCGATCCATTTCTGGGTCCACTGCCAAGCATGCGGGGGACCTCCCACACCTCCCTGGCTCAGCAATCGGCCACGGGGGGACCCCGGGTACCCCCTCAGATCCAAGAGGCACCAGTCACCAAGCCAAGGTACCCTCCATGGCAGACCCAGAAGTACTTCTGGTCCACTTCCAGGTTCGCCGTTGAGCTGAAGCAGGACCCTGCCACACTCCCATGGGATGCTCCATCCACCCCACCATCTCGATTTGGAGAGATTAATGGGTCTTCTGATTTGATTCGGATTCAGGGATTTGGCCACCAAATCGGGCCAAATCTCCTCCAAATCAAGTCAGCGACTGAAGCTTCGCACAGCCCTAGTGATTAGCACTAAAATGTTTTCAGAGAAGTTAAAGAAAAATGTATACAATATTTTATTTCTGAAGATGAAACAAAATGTTTGATTTATTTTCCTTAAGCATGACTGTAAAATAGTATCATGGCATAACTTACACTTGCTGTATGATTTCCATGTCAAAAGATACCCTGCTTAATATGTAAAAAGCCATTTTTCTAACTGTCAAGACTGAAGACTTAGAGTGAAGCCCAATAATTAAGCCAAGTCCTTTCTCTCTGATGCATCATCACCATTAAAAAAGCCAAATGTTCCCCTCTGATACTGCTACAGCCACAAAGTCTTCATATTATTCTCTGAATGATATCTGTACAACCTCACTGTCATCAATAGAACTGAACACCTATAACCATTTAAAATTGAATGGGAAAGAACCTTATTGATGATACATAAAAATGACACAAAATGCATCTCATGTCTTGCATTACTGTGTTTGTTCTTCAGGACTAACAAGAATAGACAGCAATGAAAGCATTTTAGTCACAAAAGCAAGCAGGCTGACCCAGGGAATGCATTCAGGATTTGGAGTTTATGAGTAAGATTATGGCCTAATCTGAATAACAAGTTGAAGAATGACTGTGAATGGATAATTATTCTACCTCTGGTATGTGAGAAGCTAGGTACATCCAAAACAAACAGCCTATTTTTGCTGCCTGACAACCTACACCTGCTCAATTTTAAGGTTTTTTTTCCATTGCCTATACTAGTAATCTTTAAACTAGTGTCCTGTGTACTCTACAGTAGACGTGTGCGAAGCCAGTAGATCAGCTAGTATTCGCTTTGGATTCGGCCAATTTGGGGGACAGCAATTTAATTCAGTGATTCAAATCACTGTCTCGAATTGATTTGGATTAATCGGATTTAGAGATCTGGCCGTGGCCAAATTGGACAGACCACATTCCCCACCTGCTGTCCCAGCCCTATCAATGGCTGGTGCTCTGCCTGGTCCCAGCTCCCTGCTGTTTAAAAAAAAAGCCCAGAACTCACCAGCTGCTGCCAGGTGGTGTGGGTGTGATCCCCGCTGCCCCGCACTGCATGGCTGCTGCCCTGCAGTCAGAGTCCAGTTCCAGCTCCCTGCGGCAGTCAGTGGGGACTGCCTGAATCTCTGAAGCTCTCCGAATTGATTTGGAGACTTTTGAATTGATTCGGACCATTTTACTGGTCTCCTGATTTGATTCAGATTCGAAGATTCAGCTGCCAAATCGAATCAGCACCTGAAGCTTCACACAGCCCTAACCTACAGTACCTCAAATCATATAATAGAGAAAGAAATTTTTTTTTCACAACCTAAAAAAAAGTTATAAAGGGAAAGCTGTGTCCCCAGCCCCCATGTTCTACTACTCACTTCTCCTATTGTACCACCAAAAGAACCTCTTCTCCAAAACTTCTTTTTCTCCTTTCCAACATTAATGGAAATGGAAAATATACTTGTGTTGGGGGAATCTCTTTGGAGATCCGGACTCCACAGGAGACCCAAGTCACAGCCATATTCTTCTGCAGCCCTTGCAATGCTCCCAGTTGCTTTTTGTTAGGAAGCATGAACTAAGATCTGTTGAGCGTGCGCACACATTTTTCAACACAGACATTTAGGGAGATCAGATTGAGTTGAAAGTGACCACCCCATCAAAGTCGGGATGGATGGGCTAGCAGAGGCGGTTTGTGTGGGGCAAACAGGGTCCACAGGAACGGTTGCTGGTTTTCAGGAGTGTTTTTTAGGATCAGGAAGACTCATGGAGGGCCTTAGGGGGATATTTTTAGGCCCCCAACCCCGCCTCCATCTCCATATGAAGACCCCCCACAGCAAGTCAACCCTCTTATTCCGCCCACCCCTCACCACACTGGGACTTACTTGGTCAGCTTCTGGCTGTGGCGAATGCTGGTAAAACTGGCACTGGGAGCAGCTTGTGCAATGGGGGAGTTTGGCAGTCTCATGGGGGCTGGCTGGTTCACAGGGAGAACAATATCAGTCTGGGGGTAAGGGGAGGGATCAGTGGGATAAAAATAGCCCAGTGCCAGGGAAGGCATAGTAAAGGCACACCTCCAGGGCTGGGGCTAGAATCTGGTCTTTCCCAGCCCTAGGGCTGCCCAGGGTACTGTACAGAAGTTTAGGACACTTAGATTGGTCTAAAAATGGCCAACTTGATCTAAGTTAAGTGTACCTCTGAGGTAGAGTTAACTTGGATCAGTTCAGCCATTTTTAGACCAATCTAACTCTCCTGAACTTCTGTACAGCCCACACTTAGATAGACCTAACTAGGGATCCAAGTGTAAGGTCTTCACCTGGGTGAATTAAGTTAGACCAGGTGGCCATTTTTAATGCCATCTAACCTGTCCCTAATGTCTGTATGCACCTATAGAGTGCTTGCATCACACCTCATTTGGAACTTCATTACTTGGACTTACGAATATTAAACGGAAAGAAGACAAAAAGCCATACAGGATAAACTCTCTTCTTATTGCCCTGAGCTGCCTGCCATGTTCCACTGGCATGACTGTGGCTCCCAAATCTGCTACCTGTCTCAAATAGGAGGTGGTAAAGAGAAGTCTAAAAAGATGTCTCTCGCCTCCTAATCTCCAAAGACTGCGGGCCATGTCCAGATGAGTGTGGACATGCAATATGTCTGTGGCACCATGCACCACACATGCAGGGTAGCAGCACGGGGAGTCAAAGAAAACCCACACCGAAAAAAATAGGGTGGCATACATGGTGGCAGCACACACCATCCAAAACTGGAGCCTTGCTGGCCAAAGCCATGCTCTGCCTGCTGGCCAGGCTTCCTGCTGCAGCTACAGCTGCAGCTCCACGAGGACCCAAGAACCCCAGTAAGGCTGCTGGGGCCAACACAGTTGCTGTCCCCAGTCTCCCTTACCCCACCCAGGGTAACCTGCCATGCACTAGAGTGTGCATGGCATGGGCATTCCCCAGGGAAAAGAAACAGCAGTGCAAAGTGTGTCACTGCTACTTGTCCCTGGAAAATCAAATGCCCGTGCTCATCTGGACGCGCCCCTGACATTTTTTTTGATGGGCTATTGCTTTTAGTCAGCAAAAGTCTAACATTAAATTATTGATCCAAAGAGTTGAACAAAGTAAACCATATAAAGTAATAGCTTTATTAAAATATTAAGCATGCCCAAGTTCTGTGTTTTTCTTCCTTCTTTCCTAATGGCTATATCCAAGCTATTACTGGATTTACTCTTCCACCTCTAAGGAAAACTACAATAGGGAAGTGATTTGGCAAGGGAACAGAGGGAGGATCTTTTATCAACTCTGGTTCTGATATACTGACTAACTACTTATCTTCAGACATTTTTCCTGTACAAGTATCAGACAATGTAGTGTTGATTAGTTAGCTTCCATGTTTTACTTTTAAGGTGTTCTTAGAATTTTTTTTTATTTCCAGTGAAAATTTATAAAAATACCTTGGTTGCTTGTTGTTCCCTTCTTTTGCAAAGGAGTTTTAAGATTGTCCAACATTTATGCTATATTGGTAGAATGGAATACTATTCAGTATCTTATCTATTACACCTTCTCCACTAAATGAGTTCAACTCCAAAAAATAAGCCTCCCTGAACTATAATGCTCTACCTGAACTACAGCTGAGACCTAAGAACCGATTCCTTAAGTTACTTATCAAATTCTCAAATTTCAACATTAACCAAAGTAATATCAGCTGGTTTTTTCAGTATGATTTACTACTGAGGGATTAAATCTTCATCCTGCATTTATTTTTGTTACTTTGCCAAAAAAATAAAAGAACAGTTATGGCTTATTGCAGTAATCCTAGAAGTCAAAGTACTCTTTATACTTTATTAGCTATTTAAATTAAGGCAGCAGGAAGGAATTAGAAAACCGAATATTCTTTACACACTTTATTGCTACTGTGGCTAAAACTACATTAAAACAGAAATTATATGCAATGTATTGAAAGTTAGTAATGGTCTCAAAGCAAACAAAGTATCAAAATACATTCCCCATACTCCTAAACTTGGAGAAAGTTTAAATCTGGATTTATAGCTAACTTTACACTGAAGTGTTCCCCAGAAGCACTGCAATATTGAATGCAAGCCTTCTCCAGGACTCTCAGGAATTTCAAATATGTATCTAACTCCAAGTCTCAAATAGGACAGCAGCTCAAAATGATAAAACTCTAAGCAAGTTTCTAGGAAAAGAAATGGAAAGGGAAGGAAACTTGATTTCCATCCCCCCCGCCCATCTTATTTTTATGCTGCTTATAAGGAGGTACTGTTGTTTAGCATTCTTCAGCTTCTACTGCAAAGTATAGGAAAGAAACCTGCACCTAATGATGGGTAGAACCACAAAATGAACTCAGGTGCTTTCATAATGAGGGATGTACCACAGGATTTATAGAAGTCTTTATTGGCTATTTCTCAGCAACTTAGATGTCAGGAAGTGAAAGGGAGGAAGATATATATATATTTATGATACAGAAAGGATAATCTGACTGCAGAAGTAAGAGACAGCCACTTCCTTGCCCACTTCTAGAAACAAATATCTGTTAGGTTCTGAAATGTTTTTTCACCATCTTTTGTAGTTCTGGTTTCCATCTGGAGCTAGGAATGCATGCAGCTATCAAACACCAAAAACAAAACACACCACAGCACATTAGAAACATCTTAAGAAAGTGCCCTATTAAGATTTCCAGCCCAATTTTACGATTCAGGAAGAGCTAATCTTTCCATTTAAAATTCACTCAATTATAATCAAGTATATCTTAGGATAAAAAGTCCAGTTCAAAAGTACTGCTTCCTTATTGGAGGTCACATGATTTTGTCTAAACCACCTTAGCATATTATTGTAAATCCAGGATGCTGTATTATATTTATTAAAATTAGATATGGGAAAACTACTTGGGATAACCTTTCCCCTAAACCTTGGGGTCAATTGCTTTCATTGGGAATCTTTTCCATTTTTTACTGCTTGCCTTTTTACTTTTTGCTCTTCTCTTAAGCCAAGCATAAATGTTTCAAGAGTATCATTTCTCTCAGAAGAGAGAATACATATGAGAAATCTTTTACTTGACTGGAAAACCCAGAATAGCAGCCTTTGTGGTGTGGCTTCTGTGGTCATCTTTTGCACATAGATAAACCCTAAGAAAACCCTTCAAATAAACCCTACGCAAAATTAATGCTCTCCGTTTATTGCAAACCTTACTTTTTGTTCCCCCAATTGTGATGTGATAGACCAGGCTGGTGCATCGCTAGGGCTAAAGTTAACGAAATGCCTAGTTTTCTAGTTTGAGCAGTAGTAGAGGAGAGAGAAAACTTTCACAAGATTTTCATACCTTGAATGTTGTGATGGATACATCACCACTCAACAAAATCACTATTTCAACCACCTCCATATTTCAAGAATCAAAGGGACATACTCCATCTGATAATCTGTTAACCTGGAGCTGAAGCAACTAAAGGATTGGAGAACTTTGTAAATGCTGGTTCTGAGATTCATTCTTCCTTTGCCCCATTAACAACATCAAAACAAAGCAGAAGTAAATGAGTTCAGCAAAAAATCATCTTCAATTAAAACAGACTAATACCCATTGGCAGAGCCTTGGAAGACATTAACAGAAAATAGATAGATTTCTAGTAAAGTAGGGTGATCAGTTAATAGAACCTTCTCCAGTGTCATTGCTGTGTCATTGCTGACTTAACTGTGCACAGACTAGAAGAATAACTCATCTACTGGCAACATTTCCCTGGGTAGGTACCGAGAAAGGTATGTCAGTATGTTCCACTATAAACCTTGGGCGTTTCTAAAGGTAGAAAGCCTACAAAGCTCAAGTTTCAGAATAACATTAAGACATGTCATAGCTTCTCATGGCTTCTGTAGCTGAAGCAACTCAGAACTTAGAATTTTTGTTGAATTAAGTTTTTTGGATGCCTGAGGCATCATGCTTATGTTGCAAACTTTGGTCATTTCATAACTTTTCTATGTTAAAAATAAACAGAGACACTATAAATCTCACCAAGAGGTTAACTGGCATAAAAAATAGTTTAGCATGGTCAAACATGATGGTAAAAAGTTTTAGCATGAAGCAACAAAAAATAATTGTTATAATAAAGTTCCTCAGGCTCTTATGAAATCTAAGAACTGCTCTGTAATCACTAGAATGCATGCAAGCAAATTCAGCCTTTAAATAATCAGCATAACAACAACATTACAGGTTTGTTTTCAGCTTCTCGTTTCATCAAAGCTTTACATTTCTTTTACACCACCTTCATGACTAACCTCGTAGCATTCCCCATTATATGCTTACTAGTCTTGACAAGCTGTGGCTTGAAAGCTGGGACACAGTATGCCTAGATTAAGAGCATGTAGGATCTTATTGTTAACCTTTTTATGCTCTAACATTTTTTACTGATAAATCCAAATACATAGCATTTTTCATAAAAAGTTATTAGGTCAGTTCCCTAAATTGGAAAATAACTGTTATTTAGTTTTTACCATGGCCTTCAATTGTATCTGGCCACTGTTAGAACATATCCATCTATTATATTTACATCGTAACAATTAGTACTTTGCCTCTTCTGGCAAGCATTAAAATTACATCAAAGTAATTTAGCTTAATTTATTTTGATTTCCCTTTACTTAGGTATCTTAAGCAGACATCCTACTTTGCCTTCTTGGGAAAAAAAGTGATACTATTAGCCACCTGCTTAAAAGGCATCTGTACTAATCAATTTAGCTGCCTAAGTCCAAGAAAAATGCATAAACATTCAGGCAAAACTGTTGTGCTCTCCACCTAGTCCTGGGAACATGTAATAAAGCCTACCTGCCTCTGAATTTTTTCATGAATACTTTTGGGGAAGAGGAGCTCAAGAATACACACACACACACACACACACACACACACCTGGCAAGAACTCACAAGGGCAAAGGCAACTTCCAGTGGTAGATTGGGCTTTGTGGTTATTGTGGACAGCTTCCAAAAAAACCAAAAAACAAAAAACTAGGATTTGATTTGATTTTTTTGGATTTCCTAGAAGGCTGAAGAAATTATTCCCTTCTTCCTCCATTGGCTTGAAATAAATTTTGATCTGTGTTAACTCTCTTTCAGATTCATTTGCGCAACTGCAGCCACCACCTCACTATTTAAAGAAATGCATATCCAAACCTTCCTGCCTGCAATGAAAAAAATGAAAGTATAATTCAGGTCTACAGCACTACTCTTCTAGTAGCAAGAAGCACAAGATGAGCCAAGATTATGGTTATTTCAATTAAAATCTTTCACTGTACACAAAAAAATTATGTGTAACATGGTTTCATTTAATATTATTTAGAAAAGAATATCTGATCAGAAGACAACATTCAAGATACCTAAATATAAATAAAGTCAAGGAAATGAGCAGGTAGTATAATGGTTTTGACCAATGGAAAACAGATTTACATCAGTCCAGCACAAGGTTTCAGAGCATTATATTAAATTCCTACTTGTTTCCAACGATTAAATGCTATTAACTGAAACAAATGGTATTATATTGTGAATGTAATGTTTGAAACAGGAGGAATGAGGGAGCAGTCTGAAGAGTTGTGTTAATTGACTATAAACTCTTGGGCTAGGTACAGACAGTCAAAAAGCTGGAGGCTGAATCAATTCAATCTTTGCAGGTTAGTCTAAGTGGTACAGATTAAACTGAAACAAGTGAACAGACATTTACCTTTGATACACAAAATGAAGCCACATGTCTGCAGTGGCTCAGGCCAGAAGTTGGGGGCGGGGGGGCAGTAGAGCACAGTTCTGTACCTGTGTTCATTTCCTCTTCCTGCTGCCCCCAAGGTCTCTGGGATTTGCAATCCAGAATTACAGCAGCAGGACTCTTCAGAGTTGCTCATCACTTCCTGCTTCCTGGTGCCTTTGAGATTTGTAGTCCACAGTTGTAGCCAGCAGTATGTTTGAGTGGGGGAAGAGGTGTTTAGTCCCCACCCTGGCCCCTGACCCCAGCTGGGGTTTGATGGGGGGTGGGGGGGGGGGCAGTACCCTCCCCTCCCCCATGAACTAGATTGCATTCCCAGCCAGGCTTGCCCTCCCTCACCCCTTTGTCAGCCAATCCTCACTAATCCAACTAGAGAGGAGATGGGCAGGGCCAGCCCTGCTCTCTGGGGCAGACAGCACAACCCAACCCAGGGCTGCAAAATGCTGGGATGCTGGGTGACTGCGATTTAACTTAAACCAGGAAGGGGTCTGGGACAGAAGTTTCATAATCCAGTTTGACCCAAATCAGTTAAGCCTGATACTACACCCAACCAGTTTCATCTCAAACCAGTTTCAGTCATTTTGGCTAGGGACAGACATTCAGTTTGCACCTGAATTAATTCAATCTTTGCAGGTTAGTCTAACCTGGCTAGGCTGAACCGGTTTGTAACCATATAGACATCTCCCTCTGGAGTGAAGAAATGCCGGAACATGCCTGCAGTGGTTCAGCCTAGAAGCTATGACCCTATCCCCTATGATTTTCTGTATAAAAGTGGGAACTCCCCCTTACTTCTTGTGCCAGTTTCTGGGGCTGCAGGGTTGGCACAGGATGACTGAATACAAAGCGTGCTTTCAGCCTCTTTACAATATCTCCTACATTAACATCTCTGCCTTTAAAGACATGAATCCGCCTCTTCAGGTGAATCACTGTCTGCTTCTTTAGCCTTAGTATTACTGAAGACCCAGGAAGTGAACACTACATTTGAAGATATCACCTACACTAGCATGAGTCATTCAGTAATGAGAAAGCTAGTTGCTCCAGTTGCTCCCAGTTGAGAGAATTTTGACTTTGATTGAATGTCACGAAGAACAAGCAAAAGTGAGAAATCTGTTTCCAGTGATGCTTTCTCTCACGTTATTGCAAGTTACACTTTTATGCCTGAATTAGTTACAAAGCACATGCCTGAGGAATTTAAGGCATTCTGGAGATGCAGCAGAGCCACGAATGGACAGCAAGAATGATGACAAGTAAGTACATTTTGAATGATCTCAAAAGGGTCTGATAAATTGTTGTATAACTCACCTTGTTCTTAACTACTGTTAAGCAGATGAAGAATGAAGGTTAAAACACTGCTGTTTAAAAATACTTAGAATCATAAATTAGAAATCATGTTAATGAAACAAGCTGAAGGTTTGCCATTAACAGGCTTTTATTGCTCTTCAATCTATTCAAAATTTAATGTAGGGTAATTTCTGTTTTCAAAAGATAAGCAGCTATTAGTAGTTTCTCTTAAGGTATGTCCACAAACGGAAAAGTTCAGAGCCTTAATAACAAACGTTGCTTCTCAAATGTGAAGTAGCTCATATTAAGCAGAAATAACTAATTATCAAATACATTAGAAAATGTTTAAGCTCAAGCTCTTTCACTCCCTTTTTCAATGTACTTCTACAGCATAAGGGCTACCTTCCTTCAAACTCCTCTGAAATCATGTTAAAACTTGTCAGGTTCACTGGAAGAACCACATAGCTTTTAACAAACAACCTACGAAGCATATGAGCTGTACTTCTGATCAAAGTTCAGGAAATCCAGAAGACATTGTCAAAACCCACATCATTTAATAATCTGACACTCAGTTACCAAGGAAGATTCAACTGTAACAATAAATCAGTTTTAGATTTTAAAAATGAGCACTGATTTACTATATAGTATGTACCCTGGTCATCAGCACCATTTTCACATGATGAGTGTTTGGTCTCGTTCTAAGTAGGTCTGAATTTATTTTCCAATGATAGAGGTTTTAGGAACTTCTTTTAAAAAAATTACACCTGGAGTCTTGTTACAAACATTGATCCTCTGACACTACATGTTCAGTACTGCACCCACCAGGTTATACGAACAACTTTAGTACATCTCTATAACTACAACTCCAAACAAGTATTTTCTTGTATCATTTTAGTCTTGGGGCTAAAAAAGAACACAAATTCATTTTTCAGTTTTATTTATAATGTGGATCTCCCTGCTACTTCTCCCATTGGTAATCTTCAGCATGCCACCCTACTGTTCGGGAGGCTGTGTACAAACTGAAACAGGAGTAGCCTGCTGAAGAGGTGGTATGTTTGTCTTGTTTGGGTGTAAGGCCATCACTTTGCTTCTATAAGTAAATGGGTTTCCAAGGCTAAAGAAGTCTGCTAGTAAGGAAATGAAACAGGTATGAGGGGAAGAGGTTGACATGTTAAGGTTTTAGAAACAGAAAGCATCTGTTTGCCTCAGAGATCTGGAATATGACAGGGGGGGACTATCAAATGTTGGACTGCCTTGCTCCCTCCTATGGCCTCTGTATGTCTGTCTTCCTCCTCCTACATCTTCTTCCTATTCTTACAATTCGCTTTTTCCCCCTACACCTTGCAGTCTCATTCCTAGTATATACCCCCTGGCTACTGGTGCTTCCCTTTAGGGGAGGGAGGGCAGCTCATTCAACACCTGCACAAGGCAACCATTCATGCACTAGCACGCAACATCTGGGCTGTTCCAAAGCTCAAAGCTCTGCAGGCACTTTGGGCTTGGAACAGTCTACCTAATATACATACAACTGAAGTAGAAAGTCATTCTGAAATCAATGCAACATGAGGCACTGAATCCTTTAAATTCCTTCTACATTAATAAAGTGGAGTCAGAATGGAGGAAGTGCACCAAAGTGAATTTTATCTCCTCATGGATATAAGCACAAAGACAGAACAGTACATCAACAGCCAGATGCTCTATGTAAACCAGGAAGTCTGGTGATCCTACCTGTACAAACGATTAAGTAGGGCACCAAATAATACATACAGAAAAAGAAAATATACATAGGCAGAGGACAAAAAATACAGTTAGTAAAATTATGTGATCAAGCCAACTGGGGAAATTTCCTTCCTCACTAAAGACTTTGAATTTCTTTTTTGTGAAGAGAATTACCAGCAAAGCCATTTAGGCTAGGGACAGAAGTTGCATATAAACCAGCTTAAGTGATCAGAAACTGGTTTAAACCTGTAACAGAACGGAAGTTCAGTACACATAAATCATTTTCAAAATGGCTGAAATTGGTTTAAGATAAGTCTTACGACATTCAACCAGGTTTAACTCAGTTGGGTCCAACCAGTTTATGGAACTTCTGTCCCAGACCCCTTCCTGGTTTAAGTTAAATCAGAGTCCCCCAGCAAGCCAGCATGCTTTTCAGCCCTGGGCTGGACTGTGCTGTCTGCTCTAGACAGCAGGGCTGGCCCTGCCCCTCTCCTCCCTCACTGGAGCACTATCACTGCTCAGGCTGGCTGAGAGGTTGGAGACTGCAGGCACAGCAGCATCTGCCTGGCTTCCCCCCCAACTTTTGCCTCTCAAATAGGAATCCCCCACTCTGTCCCTCCCTCTTCTCTCCCAGAGCACAGACCCCAGTCAGCATCTGGTCACAGTCACACCACCCCCATGCTAACTAATGTTGAAAGGTGTCTACGCATGTGTGTGTGTCTCCAGTTTCACTGGGACAAAAGCAGACAGAATAGTGTCTGCTTAGGGCTTTTTAGAGCTAATCAACAGGTCAGCTGGTAATGCCCCTCCATTCCATCCTTGGGAAAAGCTTTTTTAGAAAAGCTTGAACTAATGAGAGAGACTTTTGTTTTCTTGATGGGCTGTGATAAGCTTTGTGTTATCAGCTCCCTGCTGACTTGCTTGTCTGTCAGGTTTGTGGTAGACAGTATGAAGAGGCAGGGAGGGACAGGGAGATTGAAAATCTCAGTATCATCAACAGATGTGTGCGCAACCCCTCCCCCTCTGCCTTAGAGTGCTAGCCAGGGGCTGAAGTCTGGCAACAAACACTTCTGCCCCTTGAGCAATGAGCCAGGACAAGCCTAGGACTGTGCAGGCAGGGTGGAGGTTTAAACCTGTCCCTAATCACAGTGTCCTGCCAGGGCCTGGCCATGTGCCCCCCCCTCAGCTCAGTATTGTGGAAAGGAAGGGAGGGCTGCTTTAGTCCCCCCAGCTTCTAGTATGAGCCACTGCAGGCATGTGCCTGCATTTCTTGATTTAAAAGTGAAATCTATCCACTTGCAAACTGGTTCAAGCTCTGCAGGTTAGACTAACCTGCAAAGATTGAATCAATTCAGGCTCTGACTTTTCAGGGTCTGTCCCTACCCCTTAAGTTACAAAGGATAGCCTGACTGACCTAAGCAGCCAGTAGGCAAAGTCATGCCAATAGTAACAGAGCCCATGACACTAAACCTAGTCTAATTAAATACACTATGTTCATATAACAGTTTGAAATATTTCAAGTTGGAAAAGGGTTGATAATGAGACATTCATGATATCACAAAGCACAGAGAAGTGCCTTTATGGAATCTTCCACATTATTCAAACTGCTGCCTTTATAAGTCAGCTAAGTTAAGTGAAATAGCAAACCAGCTGCTGATAGGAAAGGCAGCAGCTAATGAGAATGAGCACAGAGACTTTTTTTAAGCTACTTTTTTTAAAGCTTTCTAAGACACCTTTATAAAATGCGCTTACAGCTTTTCAAGAAAAGATCCCACTTCTAACATTAGGACTTTCAAGGCGTCTCTAGGTTGTGTCACTGATGGGTCCCAGAGAGGATAAGACAGAACATGTTTTGCCTATTCAAGTCTGCTGACATGCTCCAGAGCTAGAAGTTTAGTAATGATGTTGCTCCAGGCTTGTCCCCAGTGCTTAGTCTCGAGTTCACTGGAGAGATGACTTGGTTTTCCCAGCCATGGTCAGTCCCATCCTACCTAAGACCTGCCATTACCATAATATAGACAAGCCCTGAGTAAATTTGACAAGGAAAACTCTCAATTTATAGAAAAATCTTTTCTTTTTCCCCTTTGTGTCCACCCTGATTTGTCTGTGGTAACTCCTGCAAATCTTCATTCCCCAATCTCTTATTTGTATTCCTTGGGAAAAATTCTCAACAATCCGAAAGAACAACTGAATGTGAACATTTAAAAGCTGGGTTTCGGGTACCCAGATCAGCAACCACTGCTGCTGCTGCCACTACACAGAGAATGCCTGTAGCTATTAATAAAGAGGGAATAGGACCCAGAGCCAGGCATCCCATCCCTTTCTCCAATTTACACTTAATGCAGCAAGTCCTGCAGCTTAAATAGAAATGGTGTATAACACTGTCCCAAAAAAGGAGTTCAAAAGCCTGCTCCCATGCTTTCTTGTGGGAGAAAGTGCAACAGTAGCACATGAGACTTTGCTCAAACTTTTTCCCTTTTAAATAAAAATTTAGAAATGCATACAAAGAAAATATTTCAAAATAAAGTAACATTGGTTCAAAGTTATTTGCTTAAAATTACTTAGAATTAAGATTGTCTGGAAAATCTTCCCTCAGCTTCACTGTGTCCAGACTACAATAAAGTCTTTAGTCATATACTTTTTCTTTTAAAAATGTCTACAATATTCTGTATACAGAACAAATGTACAAGAGCCAAAACTAACATTATGAAAGTAGCTGTTCATCTAGCATTTCTTAACTCTGACTGAAGAATAGTGGGCTGAAGAAAAGGATTTAAAGGTAAGGCAAATATATAAGTTATTCCAGTGATGGAATCAGGAAAACGAACAAAATACCAACTAAACAAACAAACAGAGAGGGTCACGAAAGCATCTTTAAAAAAATCTTATTTCAAACAAATCTCAAGGCTGACAGAATATGCCAAACAAACAACAGAGGAAGAAAAATTAAGAGAAAAGCAGATGACCATGGGAAATTTCAGGGACAGATCAACAGGATAGAAATGCCTAGTTAGAGAGATTTCCAGAACCCGAGGCCAGGGTTTTCCTGATAAAAGCACAAAGTCTTCTGTTATATACAAAAGATCTGCTGAGAAAGTTGAGTGCTTTAGAATTACGATGGCTGGTTCATTTAGGATTGGTATTCTCAAAGTGTGGAAAGGATTCTCAAAGCATGACTGAAGATGATAGTTAGCCTGCAGCCAGGTTCCCCTTGTACCTGAACCTGTAGACATGACTAGTGATATAGTTAATAGCACCTCCTTTTCAAGAAAAGGGGAGTAGTCTCCTAATAAATTCCTCATCTCTGCACTGAAGCCATCAAAGGACTGAAAGGAACCCACTGCCTAAAGACAGCCTACCAGTTTCAGGGGAGAAATAGGAACCACCACAATCAAGTATCATCCACCTGTGCTGCCCTCAGCTTCAGAAAAAGCACTTCCAGCTACCATCTGGTGGTATGCTGGCCCACAGATCTGTTGGCAGCATTCTCTTGGGACCATTTGTAATAGCAAATGAAGCACAAAACAATGCTTATGCACTGGATCTTTTTAGAAGTTACTTTTCCCTAGTACTAGAGCGGGTGAGTTGAGAAGCACTGCTGAGTTTGTTCAGTTTTGAAACTCTGAGTAAGCACTTTAGTCTGAACAGACTGATCACATGAACAGCAGTGATTAAGGATGTTACACATGAATGTCTTCCAGGAGATGATTGTGCTGTAGTTATACTCTGAAATGCATCTATTTCATCAATAAAAATAAATAAATAAAGGGTCAAAGTAAAACTATGCACATGTATTGAGCACAAAAAAAACAAAAAAACAAAAAAATTAAAGACAATGTGCCACCATGCACTTAAAAGGTCTACAAAACCTAGCACTGCAAACAATAATATAGACCTCCTTTTACTCTTAGCTTCTAAACTCGCCCTTTTATGTACAGAAAAGGTCCTCTTGTGAGAAACAGATTGCAACTTGTATCTAAAAAGAACATGGCATGGCAAACATGAAATCAATTCATGACAAGAGTTTCCACTTTCTGGTCAGGAAATATATATGGTATTGCCAACTCATAAAACATGTCATCACTACTGACAAGCTGTTATGCAGATTCAAGGAGAAAGATAAAAATCACAAATAATTAGGCTCTGAAAATAGATTTAATAAACATTAAGTAATGGTTAAGCATATGCACACGTGCACACACACACACAGAGCTTTATCCATGTTTATCTCACCTCTGCAAAGAAAAGTATTTGCCTCTAAAAAAAAAAAAAAATGGAATAGAAGGTTCTTTAAAAAAGAGACCCCAGGAAGAACAAGTAAAGACCAATATATGTGGGACGATACAGCAATAAATAATCAGTTTGGCAAGTCTTGTTAACACTGTAACACAGTTTAAAGGATATTAGTTAAATCTGAGCTGAGAATATTTTGTGAATAAAAAGAAAAGTTGAAAGCATGTACTACAAATACTACTCAATTTACCTGCCCAATACGTGAAAAGTAAGTTCCAAGGAAAAACTTTTAGCCCCCTCAGTATCCAAGCAGGCTCTTACAAAATTAATGCTACTGAACAGGAAGGAAAACCAAGGAAACCTTCTACAATTTAATTTGGGAAAATAAAGGTATGCCCTGAGGACATGAATGTCATACCACAGTTCTCAATCTTTTAGAGTCAAGGCACACCTCAGAAAAAACTCTTATGTTTCACTTGTTTTTAGACTACAGAAAAACAACAAAGCATATTTTGCACGCAGCTCAAAATGTTTTTGAAACTATGATTTCGTATTTGAAATCTCTATAGAGTGACACCTACATGTTTTCTCATCTAACAGTGCTAATATTGCATGACATGCTGTAACACCCTTAAAAGGATCTCAAGGCACTCCATGGTGCCATGACACCCTGGTTTGAATCACAACATGTCAGTATGTTGCTAAATAGGCTCTAGGCCTGCTAAGTTTAGGACTAGGTCTATAGCCAGCTCTGAAACTTCACTTGCATTAGG
Organism: Alligator sinensis; assembly: GCF_000455745.1. NCBI lineage: Eukaryota > Metazoa > Chordata > Crocodylia > Alligatoridae > Alligator > Alligator sinensis. The sequence continues at coordinate 37,760 of NW_005843174.1, forward strand.
TGATGCTCTGTCTCCTGTCCTGGAATATCTTATTCATACCTTTGTCAACAACAATCTCAAGTAGCATTCAGTATAAAACCCAAATTCCACTCAGCTAGAAAAGTGTGAAACCAGAGAATAAAAGTACTTTAAGTTTAAATCAGTATACACAAGTGCAGAATTTGGCACGAAAAGTTGGTTTATACTAGAATTTTTTGCCAGCAAAACTAAGTTACTTGGGGGTATGTGATTATTTTGATGATATCACTAGGCTAGTCTAATAATCAATAAGATACAGTACATGTATTAGTAATGTATTGCACATGTAATGTGTACTTATTGGTTGGAAAGAGATAATGAGAATGGTAAAAAAATGGTTGGATGTCTGTTTTAGAGTTAATGACTGCATTTGAGAACTAGGATGTTAAGGGGAATGGTTTGTTGGGAGTTTTCTTTATAAAAAGATTGAATTGTGCATTTTAAAAAGAAATTTTGAACTGACAGCCTTAGGGACTGAAGTCCTTTCATTTGCAATCCATTTATCTGTGGACTTCTTCTACCACCTTAGGAATGTGCCACACCCCTGAAGTGGAGGGACTAGGGCCAGAAAACAGGTCAGTGTGCATAGCTACAATTCTCAATACTTCTGATGAGATTCCCAAATAAGGTGTCAGTTACCTAATCCCTAAGCCAGAAAATAGTTGCCCGATACATTCTGAAGTAAAACTAGAAAGTAAGGCCAGTAAGAAGTAGTAGTTTTTAGGATTTGATGAGCTGAAACAGTTTGTTACAAAACTGTACAACTCAGGGGTGGTAGTGAATGAAGCTTGGTGTTAGATGAGCATAGAAACAGATAAGATTAGATTTGGGGGGGAAGTCTGAGGAGGAACTTGAAGAGCAAGGAGGGGATTTTGTACTAAATACTGAAGCGGACAAGATGTTTTCTGCCTTCAGGCAATGGTTCCTGTTTTTGAGTATGACTAAGATTGTTTCCATATTGTGATGAAACACAAGTTCAGACATACCGTAAGGAAAAAAAAAAAGTTACTTTCTGGGTCAGATTTTCTGTCCTTTTTATACTGAAAATTGACATAAAACCTATCAAATAAGAATCATTCCCAGTGGGGTAGTATTCTCACCAGAAGTAAAGTGAACACTTACAGAACTCTATGTTACACCACTCTGCTGA
>NW_005843174.1:38958-61295 GCF_000455745.1 Alligator sinensis
TTGCAATGTGTTCAATATTTCAAAGAACTTACACCATATAACAGATATTAGCTAACATGTTCATTCCAGTATCAGAATACGATTAGATGCTAAATAATAGTGAATCTAATAGTGATGATTGTGGTAAACAAAAATAAAAAAATCCCCAAACCAAAAACATGTATATAAAATAGAACAGAGTTTGTGTCCCTAGTTAAGCATCTATTTTCTAACCTGTATGTCTAGTATGCACTCTGATGCTTTTGTCTAGTGTTAAATCTAGACAAAACTATCCTAAGTGAAGGGGACAGTTGTTTGCTTATACAGGAATATTTGTGCCAGTTCCATAACCAACAAGCTATACCTGTATGGGATAGATTTTATAATCATCTATCCAGCTCTCAAAAGTGGGCTGACTCTTACAAAGGCATGCCCTCTGCTCCAAGAGTTCAAACTGTATTGTGAAAGGTAATGTAACTAATAAAAGTAACAAACAAGAGAGGCATTGAGTAAGGAAAACAAGGATTGCAGAAATAAAATCATGCACTTAGCCATGACACATGAACATTGACAGATATAATACATTTTTACATGATAAATTAAGACAACTTGTAGCTGGTGTGGAAATAGTGATGTTTTGGGAAGGACCTGAGCAAGAAAAAAAATGTGGTAGCCTAGTCAGCTTCTGGGAAGGTCACTCCAGACACAAAAGTAGCACAGAGAAAAACAAAGAGAGGTAAGTGGGAGAAGAAGAAAAAAATTAAGCGGAGGAGTGAGAATAAGGTTTGCCTCAGTAGAGGGGCACAGTACATAAGGGCAGAGACATAGGTTAGGAAAGATTGATATGGTACGTATCATTTATCTGTCTGTTGATGTTATAAGCACACACTTGCCATTATATTACAATTAAGACAGTGTTTTTCTCCCTTAAAAACTTATATATTAGTATTTTCCAATAAATAGCATGTAAGGAATAGGTTATTTTAGATAAATAAGAAATAGTTTCAATTAGACAATAGTAAATGTGATATACAGTCTCACATTTCCATGATTTAAGTTCTTAATTGGGCTATTTACCAAAGTTTATGGTGATGACTGGATTAACTGGCAAAAAGCCATATCAACAACATTACATTTTACTAAACATATTTAAGTTGTGGGGTTTTTTTAATAAACTTAAAGACTTCAGACTCATTACCTAAAATAAGCAATAGAGTTTGGGAAAGACAAAGAAGCAATATAATAGCAAACAGAGATAGGAAAAGGAGCACTACAATTTAGGGTTACACAGATTTCCCCTCAACAGTTTCTAAACTTTTCCCCCTTCTACATCTAAACAGGTCAAGGACCCAATGTTTTACTCGTCAGAAATTCCGTATAGTCATCCAGTTTCTCCCTGTATAATTGTATCATGTAACCTGGGATTTAATTATCATCTAAGGTTTTATCAATCATGAATATAAACCAGTCTATCAACATCAGTGGCAAAAGGTTGCACCATCTATGCAACAACATGTATTTAACCTACATGTATTGCAACCGCCATCTTTTTATTTTAATGGATGGCAAAAAAAACCCACACAAGGCAAGCAAGCATATAAACCACAAAAGTGCTAACTACTGAGTTACTTTTCTAACTGAGTAAAGATGTAGCTTTTACTGTACCTTAAATGTCACACCTGCCTGAACAAGTATGAAGAACCAATGGAAAAACAGACCATCTGGGTGTTTCTGAGCTTCCCCAGTGCAAATTGCAAAGACATTGTAAACAAATACAAATTTAAAAAGGCAAGAGCTAAGACACGCCCAGCTGGATAAAATTGGTTGGAGAAAAGAAAAAATGGCTAACTGGAACAAGCAACGAGACATATTTAGAGGTCAGTTGTTTCCATAACAGAAACAATATTTACAGGCAACAAAAAAGTAACTTATCAGAGTTAATGAAGCCATCACCAATTTGATAAGATTTTGCAAAACCTACAGATCTCTCTCCCTTTGCAAGAGGGAGAAAAGAAAGGGGGAGTTTATTTCCCACACCAAAAGAAAACAATATATGGAGCAGTAGTATGAATTTCAAGGGAGTACAAATTTTCCTCTCAGGATCTGATATTTCCTGTGAGATGGACCATGTCATCACCGTGAGGTTTTTCCAAGTCCAGAGATACAATAGGCTTACTCTGAGATAACCCAAGAGGGCTTGTTCAACCCCACCTTCTTTATTAAGTAACATATGCTATTACAATTGCCTTGCCTGTCTTGATTAACACACATTGGCTTGACAAGATTTCACAGGATGCGGCATCATCTCTGCAAAAGACTGATGTGGAGACTTCACTTAGAGAGAATTCAGAATTATCTCAGAACTGTCCAACTCCGAAGATGTGCTCTCACTTACTAGACATACTTTTCAACCATTACCGTAAAACTCTGTTAAAGAGAAAACCTGTTTTGTGACAGGGATTACCTTTTTAGCATAAGTTCATACAGCATCAAGCACAGTTAGATTTATTCAGCTTCTCAACTACCACAGTAGTAAAGCTCCAAGGGAGGAGGTCAATGCAACAGCATGGCTATACTGCAGGGTTCCACAGCTGGGTGCAACCCTTAATTCTGCATCCATCCATAGACAAAATCTTCCTTCTCAGGCAAGTTTAGTGATGCAAGGTAGGGGCTACCTGTTACAATTAGAGCACAGATTCTGAACTGTCTTGAGCTGGCAACTCTTTTTACTCTTTGCAGTGAGGAAACAGGCCAAGTTACTTGAGTGTTGACTGTCCTCCAAAACCCGCCCACAAAAGGACAAACAAGTTCTCCCACAGTTCACTGGGAAAGAATCAGAGTGGTTCAGAATTCATCACCAAAAAGCTATGGCAATGTTTCCCCATAGTCCTAAGAATAAACACTAAGAAATACAGACCAGTGAAGAAATAGTAAATCAGACAGGTCCATGCAGTGCAGCTGCTCATATTACAAAGGGATTGGTTTACCCCCACATACTCGCACTTAACTGCAGATCACTTATTAGGATGGAAACAGACACTGCCTGATGTCTCATTTGTACTGCCATTAATTTTTTTTCTGGTAGCACAAATACTGAGCAAATAGACATTGATACTCTTTGTTGTGTCACATGAAAGGCAAAATCAATGGGGCAACAAAAGGTGGTAATGAATTCTACTGCTTTATTGCAACTGTCATGCTTTCCCTGCTTAGCCAGACCCATAGATCTGGCTCAGTCCTCCTCAGCTTTCAATTCCCCTCTCAGCTAGACCCATACTCTGGGTCTGGCTGGGTGAGGAAAGTAGGAAGAAATAGGTAAGACTGTCATAAATCTGTGGTTTATAAGAAAGTCCCTAGCATGATAGAAGTGGTGGTCTAGCATCAGTAAGTAAACAGCTGTTTGGCTGCTTCTGGTCTAAAAGGTGCCAGTTACTTCAGTGCAAAAATGTAGAACACTATCCAGGACAAAAAAGAGGTAATTTAAACACATGAAGGGAAGGAGGAAATTAGAAGGCTTCTGTCAGCTTCTGAAGCAGCTTCCCATTAGGAATAATAGGGACAGGAAACCAATTTAGTTTTAAAGCAGAGCTTGGTGATCTTATTAAAACGGTTGCCTGAGTTGTCCCTCCCCTTCGACTACAGGCTGTGCTCCTGGAGCCAAGCTGAGAGCAGTCAGTGTGAGCAGCATCAGGGAGGTGTTTCCTCCCTCCCTATCCTCTCCCTCCCCCTCAAACTGGCTTGCTAGAGCTGGAAGCAGAGCCAGTCCAAGGGGCATCAGGAGGCGCTGGGGCTGCAGCACTCACTCCGCCCACCAGAATTAGCAAGACTAGTCCCATCTCTAGCACCTAATCATGTTCCTGCTCCACAAGCCTCTAGTGGAAAGTCACAGCTATGCAGATAAGGAGCAGTCAGAACAGGTTTTTTGCCTTACCATCTAACTGTTCCACTAAGCCAAATGGCACCAAGTCAATCAACATTTGTTCACTTTACAGGGTAAGGTCTGACAAGGCCACAAGTAAATCAGCCAGATTCAGGTTGGATAACCCCCCAATGTTCAGGCTCAGGCTGGACAATCCCCCAACCCTACTGCCCAGTCCCACTGCAAGGAGATATTGCAATATATGAATTCGTTTTTGAAATTGGGTGCTACACAATTCACAGAAGTTAGGGAGGAGTGCCTGGAGTCCAGAAAGGTTGAGAGCCACTGGCCTAAGTAAGGCAACAGACCATGACCAAGCTGCAATGTGAATAGCCACACTGATAGGACACTGGAATATAGTGTCCCAACAAAAGTAAGAATTTGGTTCAAAATGAGGAGGAGCTTAAGAATTTAATTACAGGGTTGGTGCTCCTACCTCTGCTTAAAGTAAATCCTGGCCTGCCATTTGGCTGTCTTTACCAAGAAGCAGAGAGAATACTGAATGATCCAAATTAAAAGAATAAATTGAGGGAAATCTAAGAAGCATCCTCATGCAACAACAGTTTATTCAACAAATTGAGGAAACAAGGGCACTGATATTCAAGACATATGTCAATAAATGGCTTCCTGTAAAAAGGAGACCATGTTCCTTGCTCTTCACAGGTAATTCTCTGCTCTTCCTCATGTATAAATATCTGATATAATAAAAGTAAAAAGCCAGCATTCTGTCTATTTCTTGTGTGGCATTTAAAGTTATTGTTGCTAGTTCCCTGAGGACCCAGTTAAGGATCCATACCCTGTCCAAAGAGAGGCAGCAAATAACAGAAGAAGCATAAAGTTTGGTTCTAATAAATAATTCTCCTAACCAGGAATTTATCCTGAAGGTTTTACCAGTGTGGTGGCTCGAGAACACAGCTCAATCTGCTGCTCAAACCCCAAACCCCTGGAGCCCGCTCCAACCCGGTCTGGAGGGAACCCAGGTCAGAAGGAAAGGCTCAGTACTAACCTGAACAGAAACCCATGAGGAACCATGCCACTTTATGAGCTTTCTCTGGGCTCAGATGGGTGGCACATGGCTGATGACATCAGCCCAGTGAGCCACTGCAGGAGATTTAAAAGGCACTGAGGGTACTAGAGAAAAAGGAGGCAGGGAAGCAGGCTCCCGGCACCTAGAGCCCAGGAGCAGGAGCCTCACCCGGAATAGGACCGTTGGGGAAGGCAGGAGCCTGGAGTGGGTCTATTTCAATTAAGAATAAAAGAGAGAAAGAGCCGTGAGGTTCTATACATTAGAGATAGTTAGAAGATGCCTAAAATAGAGAATGTCACAAATTTGTGTTTAGTAGCAATATTTTCTTTATTTCTTACATAATTGTAAAAGAAGTAAAAAGACCAGAGATATAAGTCTAGCAAAAAAGGATGCAGCAATCCTCACTGATCTGCTGGGAGAAAGGAGAGCAATTTTGGATACACCTAAAGAGAACAAAACGCCACAGGAATTAGGGCTGAGCACACTGCAGCCAGCATCAAACAGTTAAAGATCACAAAACGTTATCATCAGCAGTTGGCAAATAGCCATTATGTAGGGGCGGCGGAGCCCCATGTCAGCTTCAGTGGTACCGTGAGTAAAGCCTGGACAGGGACCCATATTATTCCACACTGAACCCCTCCTAAATATGTATTTCACCAAGACATGGCAGGAGAGATGGGAATAGTGCTTTGCCTGGGAGGTTTTTTCTTAGTCACAATACAGCCCGAGGTGTGACACCGGGCAGTTTCCAGCCACTTAGAATCTTGATCGTCTTCTTTGGCTTATATATGACCTTTGGAAAGCAAAGCAAAGAGCCTTTGGAAAACCACAAGAGGAGCCTTTCCTTTCTAAAGGAAATTTAGAAAGCCATGCATTCAGTACCTCAGTGTACAAATGATGACACCATTCAGAAATCATAAAATCTTCATACAAAATTACCTATACTTTTTATCTGAGGGCCTACTGGACCAAGGATAGTAGTGATAGATTAACAGTGAACATCTTGTCACTAGTAATGTTCTTTTCGACCCTAGAATTATTGGGGTTGTCATCTACATGCCCCAAGACAAACCTAAAATGCTTGCCCACCATGTAATCTCATTTCATTTAATACCCCAACCTAGACCTCACTTTTTACTTGAACACATCATCCCAGATACTAAGAATCCATTTAAAATGCAGAAAACAACACCTAAAATTTGGCAGGGGGTGGGGGGAGGTAGTATCTTCTTTACTACCATCTAGTGGTAGTTTAAAATATATTTACTGGAAGTTCATGGTAAAGGGTGAAAAACATGAAAAAAAACAGCATTATACTGAATTACGTCAAAAACAGGCAAGACTGGGGTTGGGAGTGTCACGGATTTCATTCTCTGTGATTTCAAGATTCATTTCAACATGCGAGGCAGACACTGCAGTCATTACTTCTAAATACTGAAAAGTTGTCTTGTTATGATTTCCTATTGTACTGTAGGCAAAAAGACCCAAGAGGGTAGAGTCTATTATAGCTGCATACTCGGTATTGTAAACAAAACAATAATTATCTTACACTACAATTGGTGGAGACATTTTTTTTTTGCCAATTCATCTTGGATGCATATATCATCATGTTCAGTGTCAAAACAGTATGATGTGGATTTTGTAGTGTGTAACTGCCAATACAAACCAAAAGAAAATGAGCAAGAAACTTAAAAATCTGCAATACTTCATATGTTAAAGTGATTGCATAAAAAGTTTACACTGTACTATATATAAAGTAAAAATGTATGCTGTGGTTGTGCATTCAACTCCTGAATTTAAAAATGTAAAGATGTATCTTAAGTGATGCATCTTTAATTTATTTTTAATTCAAAAGTTGAATGTACAACCACAGCATACATTTTTATTTTATATATAGTACAGTGTAAATTCTTTATGCAGTCACTTTAACATATGAAGTATTGCAGATTTTTTATGTTTCTCGCTCATTTTCTTGTTTGTTTGTATTGGCACAATGCAACTTCTGGGGAAGGGGGAGGAGCAAATATTTATGTATTCAATCATCAGGGATAGAACGTAATTAGTGAAGCCAGTGACTCAGGTACAACAACTTAAGCTAGCCTATGAGAATTCTGACACGAGAAGACAGATATTCTACCAGCAAGGGCTCGGTAGAAAGCCAATTACTGTATCTTAAAGAAGCTGCTCTGTTGCAGTGGCTGCCCCTAAGAAATGAAGAGAGTCATTAAGTTAGCAACAAACTGCATTTTAATATTTAGTTCATGTGGACTAAGCAAAATGAGGTAGTTAAGTCTAGCTACCATTTGTAAATTAATCCATACTCTCATACAGAACTTTTAAACGAGTGGTGGAGTTGGAATTCAGGGCTAGCAATATGAAATTTGTTTACCTACCTCCAAGAACTGAAAAAATGTCATGTTTTAGGGGAGTGGATCTACCTTGAATGTTAAATGTGTTATTTGGTAAGTTGGATCTATTAAAGTATAAAAAAAGGAAAAAAAGTAAATCGGGGCAACTACAGCCTCATGATCTGGGACAGAAGTTCAGTAAACTGATTCAACCTAAATCAGCTAAGTCTGATACTACATCCATCCAACTTTATCTGATTTCAGGCATTTTGAAAGTGGCTTATATGCACTGAACATTTGTTGTGTTACAGCTTTGAACTGGTATCTGATCAGTTATACCAGTTTATGTGTAATTTCTGTCCCTAGCCCATTAGTTTAATGTAGTTGCATGCAAGGTTTTAGGAAAGATCACTTAAGTAAATGGAGGGAAAAGGGACATGAAACCTGAGTTTAACAAATGTAGATCATGGCCTTTATTTTTATTTAAATAAAAACCTGGACTTCGTAGATGGGGAAAATGGGATAAGACTAATCTATCTAGATTGCACTTAAAGCATATGATCTGGTACTAGAATTGAAAATTAGAAAAGATAAGGATTAAAATAAGAAATGTAAGGAGACTTAGAAACTAGCTGCAGGAGAGAACACTAGGTAGTGCTGAAAGGGAAACTACTGAACTGGAAGGTGGTTGCTAGTGGAGTTCAAGTACTGGTCTTAGAATTGATCTTATTTAATACTGTCATCAGGAGCAGATAAAGTTGGAAAATATTATCAGTAGGTAGGAGCACTAGGATACTACAGAGGAAAAATTAGATGATTTTGAGAGCTAGAACAATTGAAATGGGGTGAAATTCATTAGTGTAAGTTCATTAGGGGTACAACAAAAATGTCACTGATCAACTGCAACTAGTGAAGACCTAAGATACACAGGCTGAGCACAGGAGGATGCCTATAAGCCAAAGTGATAAGTCCACAAAAAAGGCAAATGAAAACCTAGGACACATTAGGTATTTCCAGTTGAAGTAGGGAAGTAATGGTACCAGAAAATAAGGCTATGATAAAACCTTGTCAGGAACATGGTACAAAGCTCTAATCATCCACTTCTCACAATTATACAGGTGCAGGGAAGGGCTACTAAGATGATCAAGGAAATAGTGAACCTGTTTTAGATGTGAAGACTTAAGGAACACTGCTTGTTTACACTAGCAAAACAATGGCTGAGAACAGATATGACTACTCTTAAATAGTGCACCTCTCTGTAAACAAAATAGAGGAAGAAGGGTTACATAAGCTAAAGGACAAAGTTGGCAAAAGAAAAAAATGGATAGTAACTGAACATAAATAAATTTAGGTTCAAAACCAGAAGAGAGTTTCTAACAATCAGAACAGTGAGGGAATGGACCAGATTTCCACTGGGGGTAGTGGGAGCAAAGAAGTTTTATAGTAGATCTTGAAATGTATAAAGAGGATTACGTGATAACATTGTCTGTGATAGCAAGGAAATAGACTTGATAACCCAAGAGATTCATCCCAGTTCTATATTCCTACATTCCTAGACGTAAAGAACTAGTGAATGTTTAAGCGAAAAAATTCTTATGAGGTCTTCAGACAATCAGCTGTTAGCATTCTGTGACCACTGTCTTTCTGAACTGCTCAATGATGGTGTCTTTATACTAAAACTTCTGTTTATTCTTAGTTTATTAAAAAAAAACAAACCCACACATATTTCCTGTATTTTTCAGAAGTTGAGGTAGTACAGCCCAGGCTAATCTCCAGGTTCATTGTTGTCAGCGTGCCTCCTGAAAACCATTTCAGCTGAAAGTCAAAAGCAACAAGAAGAATGGGGTTCAATGCATCATACAAGAAACTATCAGGTAAATACAAAACAGTTCTGTGAAGTATGCATTAATTGAGAAAGGTTTATGGTGCTCCCCTGTTTGGCTGTATTTATTATCAACAGCAACATTTAAAAGCAAGTCATTTAACCAGAATTCAGCAAAGCATCACTGAAGATGCTTAATTTTCTCAGCAAATAATTGGGAAAAAAGACCCACATTGATTAGTTATGGGACATTTTAAAGAATTGCAAAGTCAGAGGTGCAGAGAGGTGGAGAAGGGAGGGAAGCATAGGAAACTGCACTTTGCCACTTTCTGTGAATGACCTGAGGCATATCATCTAGGTCAGGTAGACATTACACTTTTATGGGTATGAGTGATCAGAAACTGATCTATATGCATAACAGAACAGAAAAGCTTGGCACATAAAACTGGTCTACTCATAACACCAGAAGTTCAGTACATGTAGAGTAGCTTAAAAATGGCAGAACCTGGTCCAAGATTTGCCCCCACAAGGTGAACATGTATTCTGTTCATTAGGATAAGTCTACACAGAACAATGCAGTGTCATATTCCAACTATCTCAGATATAAAAAGAAACATTAAGTGCCTTAGCACAATGCTCTGCCCTGCCTAACTGATCCTGCTAAGACAAATTAACACAGGTATCTGCACTTGGCACAGCACTGGACCCAGTAGACATGTCTTAACTGCCCAAATCAACTCTGTACTCTGACTCCCAACAGCATTAATGTAGGCAAGTAACAGAAGTGGCTGAAAGTTAATGTCTGGCTGCTTTTGCTTCCAAAGTGTTTACTTCATCTCTGGTTGCCCATGATCCTATAAGATGTTTTAGAGACTTTTTTTTTTTTTTTTCCAATGGAAAGAGGAAGTGATAGTATGCTTATATTTCTGGGTCTTCTTCCCATCCATAAGTTTTGCCTGCTTTATGGCCTCACTGTTCCAGTAAAGTAGAAAAAAAGGACCAAAGTAGAACAAAGAACGGAGCCCTCTGCACCTTTCCCAATCAGTAACATGAAAGAAATAATGCCCCTTTATCTGTTTGATAGGAATACGGTCTTCACAGACAAAAGTTAATACAGTACTTTGACTCTCCAAAGAGCAATGCAATTAATCTCCAAAGCAATGTAAATATGTTTACTGTAACATTAAAGCAAAAACAAGGCCACAACTTTACTAACAATGGCAATAGTATACTGCATCTAAATCCACAAGCAGATTCTTTGCTAACTGGTTGACTATATGTTGCTTGCTTTCAAACAAGTCCTTTATATGGTTACCAAGCCATTCTCCATCCCCAAAACCCACAGGCTTGCACAACTAATATAATCCTTGAGCTAAAAGAACCCATCCAGTCTCATCCTGTCCTACATGAGCCCTGAAAGACAAACGGCATAAAGGGACTGATTCTCTCCTATGCAACTCAAGGACATATTAGAATTCTGCAGGTTCAGCATACCATATCACAGAGGCTTAATTTTTGTGCCATCATTGGCTAGACAGAGTTCCTCCAAATCACCCTGCCATGAATGTTTAGTCAGGAAATAGGGGTGTAAGTCTCTATTGTAGTCATGTTGGTCTAAGAGGATAGGCAAACAATGTTCGTTCAGTAAATCTGATCTCTTTTATTAGACCAACATAAATAGTTGGAAAATTTTTCTTAGAAAGCTTTTGGGCACAAACACCCTTTGTCAATGAACTCCACTTCATCAATCTACTGAACACAAAAAAATCTTGGACTAAATATTGACATTAAATTTATGACACATTATAACCTGCCTAACATCTGACTTCCCAAGTAAACTCTCCACTTTTTACCAGCTATCCTCATTCTCTTCCCCACCACCCTCCTGTCTCCCTGTCTTTGGCTACAGCTACATTAATTCCCCCTTCCCTCCCCACCCCACAACCTGTCTCTCACCTACTGATCACCTCAATTTACATTTTTCACTGACTGGCTTACTTGCATAGCTGCTTTACCACTCCATCCAGGCAGACGGACCATCTGCAGATGCTTCGTCAGCCTGACAAAGGGTGTTTGTGCCCAAAAGCTTGCTAAGAAGAATTTTTCCAACTATTTGAGTTGGTCTAATAAAAGATATGGGATTTACCCAAAGAACCTTGTCTACCACTCAGGAAATATACTTCCAGCATGAAAATTAGTATGTCCTGGTTTGTTTATTCCCCATCTCATGCCTCAATGTATTCATTTTGCCTAAATAAAATTAAATAGCAGGGGAAGATACACTAAAATTCTTTCTCAATTCAAAATTACTGCCAGAATCTATTTAGGAATACAATATTATTTCAAAACCATCACTGTGGATTTCTGAGCTGAAAAAAACCAAACAATGCAATGTTATAAAAAATTAATTTATTGGCATCATGGGAACTGGCCACAAAGTTATACATTTTTTGTGGAATAACTTTGTGGCTTATTACTTCTTTTATGATGTCATTAATTGCTTTAACTTGTGGCCAGGTTGCAACTTAAGATGCAATAACTAGTTAATGACACCCTAACTGGGACAGGGACCCAAGTAATGTAAGAAAGATTATAACAGTGTCTGAAAATGTTAATTTGTTTGATAAACCCTCAGAAGGGTAATAGAAGTTCAACAATCACATTTCTTACATGAGAAAACTCTCCTCTGAATTTTGAGAGCATGACAAGCAATGAATTTCTCCTAAGCTATCAGAGAAACATTTAATATAGTGGCTTCTTAGTAAGAAACAAAAGCTTACAGCTTGGGGAAAATTATCTTTAAAAGTCCTTCATATAAAATAGCTTAGCTCAAAACATGACGGTATTAGTACATTTCATTGATGTTGATAATTACAAAAAAAAAAAATCAAGAAGAGCAAGATGTGGGAGCACTTGATAGAGCAGAAATACCTCCATTCCAACTTTAGCCTATATTCAGTGTCCTCTGTCAGCTGGGCAAATGACTTAGGACTTGATCCTCTAAGCCCTTGCCTGGTACTAAAAGAAAATCATCTCTAGCTGTAACATTGCAAAGAAAAAAAGTACTATCCCTCCTTGTGATGGGGGCTGTGATCCCAAGTTCTCTCTATAATGTAGAAAAGCAGTGGTGTAACAGCTATCTGCCAGGACAGAAAAAAAAAGATAGCTTGGCTAGAAGGTTGTCTCGCACAGGTCAGCCCCCAGCTGCACACGATGCTGAGATGCATCATATCAAGCCTGGGAGTCCATCTCCTTGGGACTGAAATCTTAACCTCTCTGCTTCAGTTGTACATGCAAGGATACTAAAGGGGATGTTTGGGATCCCTACTAATTATGAGCCAATAGGGATGCAAGGATTTTTCCAAACACCAAAGCATTCTTAAAATAAATATTCTCATTACCAAAAAGAGAGGCACTCAAAATGCATAATTCATTTTACTGATATTCATCCTACTTTCTGCACACAAATATTTCCCTCCCTCAATGTAATAACAAAAATGTGTCTACATTCCAACAGCAATATAATGTGGCTAACAACTACTAGGTACATATATTTTAAAAAATTCAACAAGCTCCAGTTTTCTGAACTAGTTAACCTGAAAGTCATTTGGGTTCAATCAAAGGCAGTACTGCGACAAGTTGTAAAACATAGCTATGATTATTTATACAAATAGTAATCCCTCACTTAAATTATTTCTTTCCATGTTTCCTACAGATTATCATCTGGACCACAACAATGTTACAGCTAATTACACATTCGGTCTACCCGGGAATTCCACATTCAATGAATTTACAACCATTGTTTTGCCTGTGCTTTACCTCATCATCTTCCTGGCAAGCATCTTACTGAATGGCCTAGCAGTATGGATTTTTTTCCACATCAGGAATAAAACAAGTTTTATTTTTTACCTCAAAAACATTGTGATTGCAGACCTCCTTATGACACTGACATTTCCCTTTAAAATCATTAAGGACTCACAGCTGGGACCATGGCACTTCAACTTTTTTCTGTGCCGTTATACCTCAGTTTTGTTTTATGCAAACATGTACACCACAATTGTGTTTCTTGGACTTATCAGTATTGACCGGTATTTGAAAGTGGTAAAGCCATTTGGAGACTCCAGAATGTACAGCATTACTTTCACAAAGATCTTGTCTGCTTGTGTTTGGGTTGCCATGGCTTTCTTAGCCTTACCAAATCTAATTCTTACAAATGGTTACCCAACAAAGAAAAATATAGATGACTGCATAAAACTCAAATCTCCCTTGGGAGTAAAATGGCACAGGGCTGTCATTTACATCAACACCTGTATGTTTGTTGTAGTGCTGATCGTGTTAATAGGATGTTATATTGCAATATCCAGATACATATATAAATCAAGCAAGCAATTTATTAGTTCATCCAGCAGAAAGCGAAAACACAACCAGAGCATAAGAGTTGTTGTGGCTGTATTTTTCACTTGCTTTCTGCCATATCACTTGTGTAGAATACCATTTACTTTTAGCCATCTAGATAAACTTTTAGATGATTCAGCGCACAAAATTTTGTATTACTGCAAGGAGATGACACTGTTTCTATCTGCATGTAATGTATGTCTGGATCCAATAATTTATTTTTTCATGTGTAGATCATTTTCACGAAGGCTATTTAGGAAGTCAAATATGCGAACCAGAAGTGAAAGCATTAGATCACTTCAGAGTGTCAGAAGATCAGAAGTGCGCATATATCATGAATACACAGATGTATAATGTCACATTCACAAAGACTTTTGCTCATTTGCAATAATCTATTTGTATAGTATGTAAATAAAACATTTCTTTCGATTACTTGTGCATCTAACAAAATTTAGCCAAACAAAATCTGAACACAGGTTAGTAATGAGTAGATGCTTACAGTATTTCCTATTCAACTTGCCAAAATCCACCTTATATTTAAAAAAATATATATTAAAATATCAAGATACTGTTTCAGGGGTATAGGTCATAGCTGTTGGTCTAAGGACATAGGCAGACAAGGTTCTTTGGGTAAATCCGATATCTTTTATTAGACCAACTCAAATAGTTGGAAAAATTCTTCTTAGCAAGGCACTAACACCCTTCGTCAGGCTGAGGAAGAGTCTGCAGATAGTCTGTACTCTTCCAGGATGTAGTGATAAAGCAGCCAGAGGCCGATACATATGCAAGAAAGTCAGTCAGTTAAAATGTAAATTCAGGTGGTCAGTTTGGGGGGGGGCGGGGAGGGGGAATGAATGTGACTAGCCAAAGGCTGGGAGACAGGAGGGTGGCCAGGAAGGGAATGAGGATAGCTGGTAAGAAGTGGAGGGTTTACGTGGGAAGTCAGATGTTAGCAGGTTAAAATGTATCATAAATTCAAAGTCTATATTTAGTCCATGATTTTTTGTATCCAGTAGGCTGATGAAGTGAAGTTCATAGGCTCATCTATGAATGGTATTTTGTAAATTCCCTTTGAGGATTAGAACTGAGAGATTGGAGAGAAAGTGGTTTTCTTGTGAGAAATGTGTCCCCACAGGTAATTGGGTGTTCTTGTCTTTGATAGATTTACAGTGTGTGTTCATTCTGGTGCACAGTTGGTGTTTAGTCTTTCCTACATACTTGTCACAAGGGCATTTTGTGCACTGGATGAGATATATTACATTTCTGGAGGTGCAGATGTAAGATGCAGGAATGGTGATGGTTTTGTTGTGGGCAGTAGTGGAGGTATGTTGGCAGGTTTTACATTTTTTGTCCCAGGATGGTCTGGATCCATTCTGTGCATTTTGGGATGTAGGAAGTTTGCTTCTGGTGATGAGGAGTTTGGCAAGGCTCAGTGCTTGTTTAAAGGATAGGATGGGTGGTTCTGGGAAGATGTCTTTGAGAATTGGGTCTCCTTCTAGTACAGGTTGTAATTATTTGAGGATTTTCCATATAGGTTCCCAGGAAGAAAGGTATGTCATAACCAGTGGTGTATGATGCATGGGTTTTTTTATCCTGTATTGTAGCAATTCTTCACGTGGTATCTGGGTGGCTCTTTCAAAAATGTCATTTATCTCCATGGAAGAGTGTCCTTGTTGAATGAAAGCCCTTTTGAGATTTGTGAGGCAACGATGATGTGTGTTCTCCTCAACGTGAATTCGATGGTATCAGAGGGCTTGGCTGTATATTACAGCTTTCTTGGTGTGTTTAGGGTGATTGCTGGTTCTATGCAGATATGTATGTTGGTCTGTGGGTTTCTTGTATATGGTGGTCTGTATTGTAACATTCTGGATTGTGACTGTCATGTCCAAAAAGTGAATGTTGGTGTTAGAGTATTCCAGAGATAGTCTGATGGAGGGGTGCTGCATGTTGAATTTCTGATGGAAAACAATCAGAGATTGAAGATTTTCAGTCCAAATGATGATGATGTCAGCAATCTATCTTAAGTATAGCAAAGGTTTGATGGTGCAGTCCTTGAGGAATTTTTCTTCTAGGTGGCTCATGAAAAGGTTGGCATACTGCAGGGCCATTTTGGTGCCTATAGCTGTGCCCCTGTTCTGGAGGAAGTGTTGGTTATTGAAAGTGAAGTTGTGTGTGAGAATGAAGTATATAAGTTGGGTAATATCTTTGGATCTGTACTCTGAGTTGCAATCTTGTTCTTGCAGGTACGTAAGGCAGGCTTGAATGCCATCCTGGTGTGGGATGCTAGTATATATGCTGGTAACATCTACGACTTCTACTAGCTATCCTCATTCCCATCCTGGCCACCCTTCTGTCTCCCAGCCTTTGGCTACAGCTACATTAATTCCTCCTGCCCCCCCTCCGCACCCAACCTGTCTCTCACCTACTGACCACCTCAGTTTACATTTTCATTGGCTGGCTTTCTTGCATAATACTGGCCTGCTTTACCACTCCATCCAGGAAGAGCACAGACCATCTGCAGACGCCTTCTCAGCCTGATGAAGGGTGTTTGTGCTCAAAAGCTTGCTAAAAAGAATTTTTCCAACTATTTGAGTTGGTCTAATGAAAGATATCGGATTTACCCAAATAACCTTGTCTGTCAAGATAACGTTAGAATTTCTGCTTCCATTTACAAAGAAATAAGGCATAAGAAAGCAACAGTAATAAGTACAGTGGAACCGCATCTTACGCGGGGGTTAGGTTTTGAAGTCAGCGCGTAAGGTGAAAATCATGTAAGGTGAAAATCGGTGACTATACACAGGGTGGAAGGGGGGCAGGGCTTGAGTTTGCACGTGGCACCATGCTTAGTACTGTGCAGCCAGCAGCAGCGGTGCAACACGGGGTGATGGTGGGGATGGCTGCGTGCCACCCAGCCACCATCACACTGACGCTGCCGCCCGGCGGCCAGCCACACAGTTCCGGGCATGGCTCCATGGCAATAGCGGGAGGTCTTGGAGGCAGTGGCCGTCACCGCCATAATGGGCCTCCAGGTAAGCGGCAGCAATGCGTGCAAACCCAAGCCCCGCCCCCCTCCCACCCCACGTATAGTTGAATTCACGCAAGTTAAATGCGTGTAGGATGCGACACGCCTGTATTGGAAAATAGGCATCCTGAATCACTAAGTGCATTCTCCTTGACCCATAGGACCTACTATTCCTTCTGGCTTGAAATCTGTCAAATTAGCTTAATAGTTTACTTCACAGAAACAAAAAGAATATATATTTAGGTAAGCCTCTTTTTTAGCTGAATCCCTATCACCTGCTCAGTATTACTTCTTTGTAGAAATAAGGAAGAAAGGTAAAGGCAGTATCTTGCTAACTATCAGAGCTAGGAGGGGTGTAAATTCCAAGGTATTCCATAAGCAGAGAATTTCAGGATCATGCAGCTGGTAAAGGACAGGATGGTCAATGCTAGAGATAATGCTCTACTGAGGCTCCAAAAAGGAGCTAAATGTGCACCACCACTCTTGCCTCCCCTCAGAAGTATGCCCATGAACAACTTGGACACAGAAACACAAGCAGGTATGTTACCATCCTAGAATTTGAGGGGGTAGAAGAACGCCACACAGGACACAGGGCTCCAATATGTTGCCTTACCACCAATGCACCCAGACACCAGACCGCATAATTTGGTACCAGAAGCAAAACAGAGGAAGCAAATACATTTCAACCGGCTACAATGGAATGAATTTTCATTGCTGGAAATTGAAGTTCTCATGCTTATACATGATAACTTAGATGTTAATTCCTACACTCAGCTTTCATTATTTAATTTGTAAATGCCTTAAATCAACATTAAAAATAAATAAATAAATTTGTGAGGGGTTGCATATTGCTGCTGCACTGTATGATGCAGGAAGGGAAATTAATGACTTCATTTCAGTAATAAAAAAAAAATGTGGGAAATTTTCATTGGACAAGAGCATCAAGGATGCTTTCAACTTGCTATACAACTGAACAGGTGACATAGCACCATCTAGTGGACAAACTGTTTTCTATCTTTAAGAGACTTTTATACTTTCTCTTAGGTATTTCTACAGTTCAGTCACAGCACTAAAATTCAACCAACCACCTATATGAAACAGAGCTTTTAATTTCAGGTATAAAAGATTACAGTCAGACTGACATGAACCAGTACTGCTAGGCTGCAGCACTGAAAAGGAGGACTTGGGAGTTACAGTATCTATAACCTGAATATGAGCCAGCAGCATGCTCCCATTGCAAACAAACGAGTCAGTGGCTTACTGGGTTGTATTAATGTAAGTGTCACTTGCAAATCAAGGAAAATGATTCCCCTGCTCTGTTCAGCACTGGACCTCACCTGGAGTACTATCTCCCATTTTGGGCTCCACACTTCAAGAAAGAGGTGGGCAGTTGGGAAAGAATGCAACACAGAGCAACAAAAATTATTACAGGCATCAGATGAGGTCTCAGGGGCTTGTGAGGAAAGGCTGAAGGAACTAACATTATTTAGTCGGGACAAAAGAAGGCTGAGGGGGAATCTGATAAGTCTTCAAATACCTGGAGGGCAATTACAGACAATGGAGATGAGCTTTTGTTTGTGACCATGGGGGACAGAACTAGGAGCAGTGGCCTCAAACTACAGCACAAGAAAGTTGGAGTAGACATTAGGAGGAACATTCAGACTACGATGGTAAAATATTGGAATAGGCTACTTAAATAAACTGTGGAACCTCCTTCCTTGCAAGTTTCAAGAGCATATTAGAGAGATACCTCACTGTCTAGTCAGGGATCCTGCCTTGGGCAAGGAGCTGAGTTAGATGACCTAGTGAGGTCCCTTCCAGCCCTGCTTTCCTTTAATTCCTATTAGGGGTGCACTGCACTGATAGAGATTTTTTGGGCTGATACCAATGGTCAATTTTTAACGAGCCATATCTGCCAATACGGATCCAAATGCCAATATGCAGCCAGGAAGCTTGGAGAACAGTGACCAGCTGGTAAGTCTGTTGTGGGGGAAGGGGTGAGGGGAGACACAGGGTGTGGAGCGGGGGGAGGTGCAGATTGATCCCCCTGCAGTGAAGGAGGGAGTGAGGCTGGGGCAGAGCACGGGATGGAGCCACGAGCTGCTAGTCTGTGGAGCTGTGGAGTGCCCCGGGGGGGGGGGGGGGGGGGGCGCCCAGCACAGAATTCACAGTAGTTTCTG
Source organism: Alligator sinensis (assembly GCF_000455745.1). Classification (NCBI taxonomy): domain Eukaryota; kingdom Metazoa; phylum Chordata; order Crocodylia; family Alligatoridae; genus Alligator; species Alligator sinensis. The sequence continues at coordinate 57,651 of NW_005843174.1, forward strand.
CTCCCAGCACTGCTGCCACCTGCCCTGAGTACAGCCCTGACCCAACCCCCCATCAGGAAGAGCCCAGCACTGCCCCCAAACCACAGCAGCAGTCTGCCATTGCCCTGCATGCAGACCCAGGGGGAAATGCCCCCCATGTTCTCCTGGGGTATGCGCAGTGACAGGAGCTGCCCCCTCCCTCCCTGAGCCACTTGGATGAGCTGCTCTTGGATCTGTCCTCTGCCCCACCCCAGCTGTGCATCACCTGTCCCCAGCCCCAGCCCCACTCTGTCCCTCACCGCTGGGGCCTCGATATACCTGCCCACACCCCTTCCCTCACAACAGACTTACCATCTGAACCCGGCTGCTCTCCATGCTGCAAGGGTCGCTCCTGGCCGCCTGCGTCCTGCGCTGCAGCTGTGCGCATGCATGGGGCATTTATTGGCAACATTATCAGCCGTATCAACCAAAAAAAGCCGATTGCCAATACTGTCAATGTTCCTTATGCTGGTGCTGATCTGATATGGGACCGATGTATTGGTGCACCTCTAATTCTTCTACTACCAGGTGACCTATCACCTGGACAAGGGAGAAGAGATTGATGTCATATATCTTGACTTCAAAAAAGCCTTCGATCTGGTGTCCCATGATCGCCTCTTGGAGAAACTGGCCAATTGTCGCCTTGGGTCCTCCACGATCCACTGGCTGGAAAATTGGCTCCGGGGTCGGACCCAGAGGGTAGTAATTGATGGAAGTCACTCGTCGTGGTGTCCTGTGACCAGTGGGGTCCCCCCAGGGCTCTGTCCTTGGACCCATACTGTTCAACATCTTCATTAATGATGTGGACACTGGAGTCAGAAGCGATCAGAACTGGCCAAGTTCGCCGATGACACCAACCTTTGGGGCAAAGCATCCACACCAGAAGACAGGCAGGTGATCCAGGCTGACCTGGACAGGCTCAGCAAGTGGGCGGACGAGAATCTGATGGTGTTCAACGCCAATAAATGCAAGGTGCTCCACCTTGGGGAAAAAAACCCGCAGCATCCTTATAGGCTCGGCAGTGCTATGTTGGCTAGCACTATGGAAGAAAGAGACTTGGGGGTCATCATTGACCACAAGATGAACATGAGCCTGCAATGCGATGCGGCGGCTAGTAAAGCGACCAAAACGCTGGCTTGCATCCATAGATGCTTCTCAAGCAAATCCCGGGACGTCATTCTCCCCCTGTACTCGGCCTTAGTGAGGCCGCAGCTGGAGTACTGTGTCCAGTTTTGAGCCCTGGGGCCCTTTAGCCTGAAAAAGCACAGGCTCAGGGGTGATCTGATGGCCACCTACAAGTTTATCAGGGGTGACCACCAGTATCCGGGGGAACGTTTGTTCACCAGAGCGCCCCAAGGGATGACGAGGTCGAATGGTCACAAACTACTTCAAGATCGTTTCAGGCTGGACATAAGGAAGAATTTCTTTACTGTCCGAGCCCCCAAGGTCTGGAACAGCCTGCCACCGGAGGTGGTTCAAGCGCCTTCATTGAACACCTTCAAGATGAAACTGGATGCTTATCTTGCTGGGATCCTATGACCCCAGCTGACTTCCTGCCCTTTGGGCAGGGGGCTGGACTCGATGATCTTCCGAGGTCCCTTCCAGCCCTAATGTCTATGAAATCTATGAAATTCTTGTAACCCTATCTTGTCTTTTTTTTTTTTTTAAATGCTCCGAAAAAAAAAATTTTAAGTTAATCCAAAACACCCACATTATCCCAAATTGTAGTAAGAAGGGCACAATTAAGAAGCCATTCTGAAAGAAAGAATTCTTCTGAAAGAATTATTTATGCTGAAGGTCAAACTATGAACATTAGAAAGATTAACTAAAAAGATTACATGAGGAATCACACTGTTGCTTTACATGACTGATGCACTATAAACCAAAACTGAAGAGCACCTAGCAGGTACTCCACTAACTGGCAGTGAAAGTCAGGGGACTTAGCCCTTTCAGAACCTTTTCAAATTGTTAATGAAAAATTATGGTAGTGTTGGGGTGATGCTGTAGCCATGATAGTCCAGGCAAAATGCAAGAACATGAGGAAGGGTATAGGGTACCTGAGCACTTGTTTATGGCCCTACCAATTACACAGATGATCCAATAAAAATTAATCACCTACAAAAATCCTTGCCTCTTAACAAAAGATGTCAGCCATTTTTCTATAATTTTATCTTACTCTATTAGAAATGTTTATTTCAGCATTTACCTGCTGACTGATAGATATACAGGCACAATGGCATCTAGAGATTGAGTTGTCTTTAGCTACAATATATCACTGTGCACACTTTTCTAACAACTTCACATGTAAGTGTACAACGTCTATCAGTATTATAAAGGACATACCATATTGCACAACAGAGCAAAATCTTTGTGTGACTACTGTAGGCCACAAAACTGGTCCTGGATATGACCGTACACTATATCCAAGTAGAGGGCTCCTTGTGGTGGGGTAGGTCCTATAAAATACTACAATGTTGCAACCTCCAGAGTAAGGCAAGTATATGACACTTCAAAACCCTAGCCCCACTGCCTTTTGGGTACTCCTTAGTTGGAGAAAGGCTAAAGGACAGAACGCACCCTCACTGAGACACTAGGCAGTCACCAGTATTTCTTATCTGTTGTTCTCTGGCAGAATCATAGGAAGTTAGGGTTGGAAGGGATCTCAGGAGGTCATCTAGTCCAACCCCCTGCTCGAAGTAGGACCAGCCCTAAACAGAATACTCCAAAACATTTTCTAGCCAGGTTTTGCAAGCCTCCAAGGATGGAGCTTCCACCACTGTTCTGGGTAACCTGTTCCAGGGTTTTACTACCCTCCTAGTGAGAAAATTCTTCCTAATATCTAACCTAAATTTCCCTTGCTGCAACTTGAGACCGTTGCTACTTGTTCTGTCATCTGCTACCACTGAGAGCAGTCTAGCTCCATCTTGTTTTGAATCCCCCTTCAGGTAGTTGAAGGCTGCTATTAAATCTCCCCACAGTCTTCTCTTCTCTAGACTAAAACAAACCCAGTTCCTTCAGTCTTCCCTCATAAGTCATGTCCCCTAGCCCCCTTACCATTTTTGTCACCCTCTGCTGGACTCTCTCCAATTTGTTCACATCCTTTCTGTAGTGGGGTTAGATTTAAACTAGAGAAATATAGTTTAAATCTTTTTTATTTAATGTAGTCAAATTATGTGAACAGAAGGTGACAACAGTACACTACTCTTTGTTTTGCTCTATAATATGTCACCTTTTTAATGAAGAAGTTACAACTGGTCAGATAACTACCACATTTACCCAATTCCAAGAAAACTTTGAATTTAATTCCAACCATCTAGATTCTATACCCAATTATAGATTTCTTAATTTCCATGTAAGGAATTAAATTAGCGGAGTGTCATCTTAAGTCCCCATCCCCATCCCATCCACCTAAGCACTGCAACAGGGAAACAGCAGCAGGGAGCAATCAGTGGGGAAGCAAGTGGCAGAGGGGGTAAGGAATCTGACCCCAGACTCTTGCCCACATGCCACTTCCCTATATGTCTGCTCCCTGCACCACACCTTGTCCCTCACATACACACATATCCTGACCACCACCACTACATGCTACACTCCCAGGTAGCTCTGTGCTCAGTGCCTCATTCCTTC
>NW_005843174.1:61326-80098 GCF_000455745.1 Alligator sinensis
TCCCTGGCTCAGCAGAAGGCCAAGGAGCAATACATGGGCAGGATCCTCTGGGAGGCCAGTCTGAGGGGTAAAGGAGTCCAGGAATGCTGGTTGTATTTTAAAGAAACCGTATGGAGGGCAGGAACAAACTACCCCAATGTGCAGGAAGAATAGCAAATGTGGCAAGTGACCAGCTTGGCTTAGGAGAGAACGCTTTAATGAGCTTAAACACAAAAAGGAAGCTTACAAGAAGTGAAAGCTTGGACAAACAACTTGGGACATGTGTAAGAATATTGCTCAGGCATGTAGGGAAGAAATCAGGAAGGCCAAAGCACAATTGGAGTTGCAGCTAGCAAGGGACATGAAGGGAAACAAGAAGGGTTTCTATAAGTATGTTAGTAACAGAAGGAAGATCAGGGAAAGTGTGGGTCCCTTACTGAATGGGGGAGGCAACTCAGTGAGATATAAGGAAAAAAGGCTGAAGAACTCAATGCCTTTTTTACCTTGGTCTACACAGGAAAGTTCTGCTCCCCAACTTCTGCACCAGGAAGCACAGTTTAGGGATGCGGTTCCTTTCACCACTGACACAAGAGCCCTCAGTGGTAAAAGAAAAGGTTACAGACTTTTTAGAAAAGCTGGATGTATAACAAGTACATGGGGCCAGATGCAATGTATCAGAGGGTGCTGAGGGAGTTGGCTGATGTAACTGCAGAGCTGGCCATTATATTTGAAAACTTCTGGCAACTGGGAAAGGTCCCAGATGATTGGAAAAGAGCAAATATAATGTCCATCTTGTTTAAATATAGTGCCCATATTCCCTTGAAGAAAGATAAGGAGGAAGATCCAGGGAACTACAGATGAGTCAGCCTCACCTCAGCCCCCAGAAAAATCACAGAGCAGATCCACGAGGAATGCATTTCTAGGCACTTGGAGGAGAAAAGGGTGATTAGGAACAGTCAGCATGGACTCACCAAGGGCAAGCAATGCCTGACCAACCTGATTGCTTTCTTCGATGAGATAACTGGCTCTGTGGATGTGGGGAAAGCAGTGGACATAATATACCTTGACTTTAGCAAGGCTTTTGATACAGTCTCCCACAGCATTCTTGCAAGCAAGCTGAGGAAGTATGGGTGGTATGACTAGACTGTGAGGTAGACAGAAAGTTGGCTGTATTGTCAGGCTCAATGAGTAGCAATCAATGGCTCAACATCTAACTGGCAGTTGGTATCAAATGAAACGCCCCAGGAGTCGGTCCTGGAGCTGGTTTTGTTCAACAATCTGGAAGATGGGATGGTTCGCACCCCCGGCAAGTTCGTGGATGACACCAAGCTAGGCGGTGTAGTAGGTACACTGGAGGGTAGGTACACTGGCTGGATGTCAGCACTCTGAAGAACGATCTGGGAGTCTTGGTGGATCACAAACTCAGTACGAGTCTGCAGTATGATAAGGCTCTGCAAAAGGTAAATGTGGTTTTGGGCTACATCAACAGGGGCATTAGGTGCAAGACATGGACTGTGTTCCTCTCGACTCAGCACTGGTTAGGCCTCTCCTGTCCACGGACCAAAGTCTTGTAATGATGGAGAGACTTGTTTGCCCCAACAATCCTCAGAGCTATGTCTCCTGGAGTCTCGAACTCCTAACAGTGTCACCCAGGGTAAACTGGCCTGAGGGGAGATTCCAGACAAATGACAGTCCATATCCCAAGTCCTCAATGGTGGATCTGGTGAAGATGATGTCAGGATCTCAACAGATGTTAAGCCAGAAGAAGGATGCAGCAAGATGCAAATTTAATGTCATCCAGGGTTTTCCCTCTCCACCTTGTCATCATCATGTGTTTGCTGTTTCCACACATCAGCTTCCTCACATTAATCACATGCAGGCTTCTACCACAAGAAACAACATGTACTTCTGTACTAACCTCCAAAAGGCCTGCAGCGATGAACCAGTGGTGACAGACATAACTACTGAATCCAGCAGTCTCCAGCCACGAATCTGCATGCAGGCAGAAGTAGCCTGCACTGGGGTTGAGACAGGGGCACAATTCAGCATCTGCTACCATGAGTGAGCAATCCTATTCAAGATGCCCTCTGCTCACCCAAAATGGGAGAGGGGCTAGAAAAGATGCCCGAAACTTAAGACGGTCTCAGCTGCTTCTGGCTGGTAACAGCATCCAATGGGATCAATCTCTGAGATGTGAACATTACTGTTGTCTTATAATGTTTTCAAACATAAAATATTCACACCTTGATGGATAACCAGGACAATGAACAACCAGAAAGGAAAACTTTCATAGTCTCCAGGGAACTAGTGAAAAACAGCACTGACGTTTCAGCTCTGAGCGAGACAAGAGGACCAGAGGAGGGTCAGCAGAAGGAAGAGACCGGACACTACACCTTCTTCTGGAAGGGGAAACTGGTCTAAGATAGACACACTCATGGCATCACCTTCACCATCAAGAATCAGCTCATCAGTCAACTTAGTGCTCCCTGTAGGCATTAACAAATGTCTTATGACCTTCTTTCTTAAGCTCAGCGATGACCAGTATGTCACCATTATCAGTGCGTACACCCCAACGCTTGATGTTGATGATGTTGTCCAAAAACAGTTCTACTCCAACCTTGACCACATACTAACATTTGCAAAGAGGACTTCAATGCAAGAGTTGACTTCAATGCAAGAGTTGGACATGACCTAGAACTCTGGAGTGGCACTGCTGGGAAGGAAGGAGTAGAGAAAGCCAACTCCAACAGCATCCTTCTCCTGAGCAAATGCTCAGAGCAGTCTTGTCATCATGAACACCATCTTCAGACACAGTGACAAGTATAAGACCACCTGGAGACATCCTCACTCTAAGCACTGGCACCTCCTCGATTATGTTATTGTTAGGGCCCATGTTCAAATGGATGCGCTTATCACACGAGCCATGTAAGGAAGCTGATGACGGCTAGACAGAACACTGTTTTGTCAAATCCATTATAAAACATCCAGTTTGCTCCAAAACAATAAAAACAGCCAAAAGTAATGTGAAAAACATCTCAACACCAAATTTCTTCAAGACCTGAAGGTCTCTAAGGATCTCCAACAGTGCTTCCACAGAAAGCTCTCTTCCCTGAGCACAAATTAAGGCAATATTGAAAAAACTCTGGAAGGGATTTAAAGCCACCGTGTACACACAGCCTGTGCTGAAACCTTTGGACAGGATGACCTTCATCTGACAGTGCTGAAGGAGATGGCTGAAGTCATTGCGAAACCCCTGGTGAAACTCTTCCACAACTCACGGCACTCTGGAGAAGTCCCTGAGGACTGGAAGAGGGCCAGTGTTGTGCCCATCTACAAGAAGGGAAGGAAGGACCCAGGTAACTATAGGTCAATCAGCCTTACTTCCATCCTAGGGAAAATCCTAGAAAAGTTCAATGAGGAGTCCATCTGCGATAAGCTTGCAGAAAGTAAGATTCTGAATGACAGCCAGAATGGCTTTGTTGCAGGCAGGTCTTGCCTTACCAGCCTCATCGCCTTCTATGACCAGGTAACTCGCCACCTGGACACGAGAAAGCAGGTTGACATTGTATACTTTGACTTCCAAAAGGCCTTTGATTTAGTATCCCAAAATGTCCTTGCGAAAAAATTGGAGGATTGTGGGCTTAACTCCAAGATAGTCAGGTGGGTGAGAAACTGGCTGCAGAATAGGACCCAGAGAGTTGTTGTGAATGGATCTGTATCATCCTGGCGAGAAGTCGGCAGCAGTGTCCTGTAGGGGTCAGTGCTCGGTCCAGTACTTTTCAACATCTTTATTAATGATTTGGATCTGGGGGTGAAGAGCAAACTGGCCAAGTCTGCAGACAACACCAAGTTATGGGGAAGCAGGGTCACACTTGAAGATAGGCTACAGATACAGATGGATCTAGACAGGCTATCAAGTTGGGCAGGTCAGAATCTGATGAAGTTCAATGTTGAGAAATGTAAAGTGCTCCACCTCAGGACAAGCAACCCCCAACACGCCTACAGACTTGGTGGCACCAAACTAACTAGCACCACAGATGAAAGAGACCTGGGGATAATAATAGACCACAGTATGAATAAGAGCTGGTAGTGCAATGCTGTAGCCAGTAGGACAAATAATACTCTGGTATGCATCAATCAACACATCTCCGGCAAAACCAAGGAGGCGATTTTTCCTCTCTACTCAGCACTGGTGAGACTGCAACTGGAGTACCGCATCCAGTTCTGAACACCACACTTTAACAAGGGCATGGACAAGCTTGAAAGAGTCCAAAGAAGAGCCACCCATATGATCAGAGTCTTAAAAGGCAAGCCATAAGAGGAAAGCCTGAGTGATCTAGGACTCTTCAGCCTGAGGAAAAGACGACAGAACCTGGTAGCAGCTTACCGCTACACAAGGGGAGTACATCAAGGGCTCGGTGAGCAACTGTTCACCAGGGCACCCAAGGGAAAAAGCAGGTAACGGTCACAAACTCCTGAAAGACCAATTCAGGCTCAAAATTAGGAAAAACTTCTTCACAGTCACAGTGTCCAGACTGTGGAATAAGCGCCCTCCAGAGATGGTGAAGTCACCTACCCTGGGAATCTTCATGAGGAGACTAGACAGTGACCTTACTGGGGTCACCTGACTCTCAGTTACCTTTCCTGCTTGATGCAGGGGGCTAGACCTGATGAACTTCCAAGGTCCTTTCCAGTCTTACACTCTCTATGAATCTATGACTTCTGTGTCAGAAGAAATGAAATTGTGGAATAGTTTCAGATACATTTTCTTACTTTTCACAAGGAAAACATACAGCCACTACATAGAGGTACTCCCAACAACTACATTCAGCCAACAAAGGCTGAATGATATCATACACACACACAGGTTAATCAAGTAAACATAGCAATTATGCACAGTGATGAAGCCTGAATATTAAACTGTAAAACTTAGTGAAAGTACCAAAATATGATCAGATGACCACACTCCAACTTTCCCTGTATGTTTTATATGGTTCATAAATCCAGAAAGCTTAACTAGTTACTAATACCTCAGCAAAATCATGCATCTTCTATCTTAGAAAGTTTCTGAAATATACCATATTAGCCATCTACCCAATGAGATAATGGCTGTTTCTTTTTAATTAGTTATAATCAGTATTACAAATCAATAAAGGTGGAATGTCTAAATTGGTCAGTGTATTAAGCACTGACTTTCAAAGATCTCCTAACATCAGAAGTATACCATGTATTTTGTATTTGGGTGAAAGATTTTTAAAAATCTGATTCACTCTTTTTTAAAAATAAGTAAAAACAAACAAAACAAAAAAAACAACCTGTTAACTCCTAAGAAAAACTTGCCCTCATGAGACGTATAGTACAGTGATTCTGCAACAAAAGCTATATAGCTACATCCTTGCTGAAGTGTTTGCAACCAGGATAGTGACCTCTAAAACACAGAAGGTATTTTTGCTAAAGGATCAGGAAGATGCTTACAATAGGCATTATATACAAAATTTAAGTCCCAAGAGGGACTTCAGCTCACTGAAACAGCAAGGCTGCTCTAATTTTTATTTATTTATTTATTTTTGGATGAGAAAATGATGTGCTCTCTCGCAGTCCGCCCTGAGCTGTAAATGGCCACCATTTAGAATTCAGGTTTGATGATTTCATGCACACATTAAGATTTTACTATAACTCCAAAATGCCCTTTGTCTGCCTGGATCAATTCAAGTTTATGACTTATTCCTATACCTCACATATAGAAAGGACCTTAAAATGATGACAAATTAATTTAATTCCAGAACAGAATCTGTGCTGTGAGATGACTGCTCCAAAAAGATAGTCATCTTTGAACTGGTATGTCTACAGGCTTTTTTCCACAAAATGTGATAACTGGTAATATGGAAAAAGTAACATCACAGACAAAGCTGGGTCAAAAGGTAAAGAATAACACCAATCTTACTACTTGTTATACATGAAGCCAAGACACATCCCCTATAAAAAGAACATAATGAGACAATTAGTTTGCATCAAATCTACTGCTGTAGGGCATGGCCCTGGTTATTCTGTGTGTGTGTGAACCTCTCTTCCTCTCTTGACAAACATTCTATTCTAGTTTGTGTGATGTTTTCATTTACAGGAAGCCAGAATTGACCTACCATAGGTCAGTAAGTGCACTGAAGTTGGTGAAAATTGAAAGCTCTTTCTGAAAAGGCCTGTGCAGAAGTCTACCTTTAATCTAGCAAACAACTTACATGCAGGCCTAACTAAGCACTCACTTGCATGTAAAGTCAGCTGGATATGAATACGTGATTAAGTATTTTGCTGAACAGAGATATACTACAGAATCTTGCCCCTGATGCATAACAAGAAATTATACGTAATATGGTTGTAGAAAGCTTGACTTGTGAAATATCCTGATTTTCTAAACTTCTGTAACTAGACTGGTTTCACAGTTGTTAGGGGTTGATAGGGACCTTACATATCATTAGGACCAGCCCCCCCGGCACTTGGACAGGAAAGACTGCTGGGATCAGATGACCCCAGCAAGGTGGGTGTCAAGATATTTTTTTACTGTACCACCTCTAGGGGGGAGCCCATTCCAAACCCCTGGCACTTGACTTATAAAGAAGTTTTTCCTTATGTCTAGCCTGAAGCAATCCTCAATCAGCTTGTGCCCATTATTTTTTGTCCTTCCCTGGGGGGCCTTGGTGAACATATGCTCCCCCAGCCCTGATGTATGCCTTTATATACTTCTTTAACTTGAACTTCTGTTCAAGAGGTAACGGTCATCAGTTCTCTCATTCACTACTCACAAACAATCCTAAATGTATTTTGTACCTTACTAATTAAGCACATGGCATGCATCATCTTCTGGCATTTCATGCTACTATAAAACACAGCCAGATGATATAAATATATTTACACACACTGCCATCTAAATTTTAGAGTTCACATTTAGAAAACTAACATTATGAAAGATTTCTCAAGTTTCTGTCTCAAAATATTGAATAAGATTTAAACAGAGGAAAGGATGTCAAAATAAACAAGGATATCAACCCATAAGGGTAGGAACCTGCCTTTTCTTTTTTTATTTGGGTAGAAACCAGCACTCTGTGAACAGTCAAAGATGCTGCTGTTCACATTTAAGATACAGAAGATACAGAGCCAGCTGTCATCACAAAAATGAGCTTGTGCTTATGTTTTCACTACTTCTTCTGAAGTACAAGCTACAGCAAAAGAATTATGTAGACACCTAAAGTCTTGTCGGACACAACAGGCAAGGACAATGGCAACAAAAGAACAATTGCCTGTAGCAAATCTTTGGGCACATTCAGCAATGACATAGCACAGTTCCTTTATGGTGTTGTTATTCGTCCCTGCATCCCATTCGCCTGGGAGGTGGAACAAAAGTGTGTCAAGCGCTACATATAAAAATGATGTAGAGGAGTCCAGCAGGATTAGGATGGATGCATTTCTACAGTCAATGGAATGGAGACATTTAGCAGATCAGTAAAGACCATCGTGCTACCATGCTCTGGCCTGAAAAGCTGATTGGAAGGGATCCAAACCATTATCAGACAGCAGCACTGGATAACTGTTGACTAGCTTATTAATTTATCTGCAGAGGATAGGCATGTTAGCTTTTGGACAGCACTTCTTAACAATGGTGCTAGCAATAAATATATGGTCCTTTCACACTGGTCTGACTACTGCAGAGTTTAGAGCAGTGACTCCCAAAGGCTAGGGATAGACATTACACATAAACTGCCTTAAGTGATCAGAAATTGGTTTAAACCTGTAACAGAACTGATGTTCAGTGCACATAAACCAGTTTGAAAATGGCTGAAACCAGTTTGAGATAAGCTTGGTTGAATGCAGTATAAGACTTAACTGACTTGGCTCAAACCAGTTTATGCAATGTCTGTCCCAGACCCCTTTTTGGTTTAAGTTAAACCAAACTCCCCCAGCATCCTGGCATGCTCTCTGGGCTGAGCGGATCTCGCTGCTCCACAGCAAAGCTGGCTCCTCCCCTCTTCTTCCTGGCTGGAGCTCAACAGAGACTGTAGGCATCTGCCTGGCTTCCCCCTGCTACCCTCCTCCCCTCCTCACTCCCTGCTAAGCAGGGATTTCCCCCATCCCCCCTGCCTTACACAGATACCTCTCAGCATTAGCTAGCAGACCACATGCTGGCTAAGGTCCGTGCTGTGGCAGATGGGACAAAGGCAGAATCAACAGGTAGCTAGTAATGTCCCTCATTGGTTTTCTTAATGGGGTGATAAACACTGTGTTATCAATTCCCTGCTGGACTGGTCAGAAGAGAGGAGATAGGAAACCGTCCCTAATCAGAGTGTCCTGCCTGGGCCTGGCCATGTCCCCCCTCAGCTCAGCATCATAGAAGGGAAGGGAGGGCTGCTCTAGCACTCCCTGGCTTCTAGCCTGAGCCACTGCAGGCATGCGTCTGGATGTCTGGGATGTCTGTACAGTTACAAACTGATTCAGACTAGCCTGATTAGACTAACCTGCAAAGATTGAATCAATTCAGACTCAGTCTTTTTGAATGTCTGTCCCTAGACAAAGTGTGTGCCTCAGCACACTAGTGAGACATGAAAAATGGTCTGGATAGGGCCCTGGCTGCACCAGCAAGTGAAGTATGCCACCAATTTTAATCCAAAAGGTGTGCTCTAGGTGCCAAAACTTTGGGAAGCCCTGGTTTAGAGCAGCATTTCCAAACCTATTTCACCCCACAGCACACTTACCTACATAAAAAAGCACTACAGCACACTGGACATGGGTGGGAGGGGGGGGTGCGACCAGCTGAACACTGATGGGGAGGGGTGGCACGCAGCCAGCCAGACAGACAGCATTTTGGGTTGGAGTCAGACCCTCTACCTGGCTGGATCCATACTCCCCATCTGTCTGTGTCCATAGCAGCAGCCGACAGGGGGCATGGTTCCAGCCAGGCAGAGGGCCCAAAATGCTGCAGCACAATGGACGTGTGTGACAGCATATCAGTGTGCTGCGGCACACCGGTTGGGAAACGCTGGTCTAGAGCAAGAGAACAGGATCACTAAAGGTGTTATTCACAATCTGTTAATTAGAACTGTCTAGTAGGAATTGTGGTTGCAACTGAGATAGAGCAGTGGGCAGAAGAGACCCTGTAAAGGAGGGATTCAGAGGTAAAAGGGATAATTGAGTACAGGGAGATTCTCCACACATCACTAATGATGTTTAGCAGACCTAGAAAGCACTCAGGGCTTCTACTACTCCTATGCCTGCTTGCTCCTTTCCAAGCAGGAGTTGCATGGAAGATTGACCTTTCATATGATTCAAAACTACCTACTACAGCAGCCAAAATCATAGTACTTGCAATACATTTTCAATACTGATTCTAGCTTATCCTAAAAATGTATATATGAAGAAAACCATATCATCAAAGAAAAATACCTAATTGTCATGTGGTATTCATGACATGTCACAGCCACAGTTACATACCCCCAGTGCATGAAATACTTTCCTAACCTGGGTCAATAACACCATTACCTTCTCAACGCTAGAATCCCTTGTGGAACTTAATTTCTTTTTCAAGGCCTACACTACATTAGCTCATTAAGCCTTACTTGTGAAAACTATCCAACTTCATAAAAACAGCTTGCTCTGTATTATCTTTCATGGAATGGTGTTATGCATCTTCTTTCAGTGCTTCCCCTCCTGCCCCAACCCATGTATTTTCATCCAAGTTACTGAGTCATGCTTAAAAGTAGTTTGTAAGCTTTTAAAAGCAGGAAACAGAGAGCCATAGACTTTACTATTCAAAAAAGCTGCTATAAAAAGGTTCTATTCATCTCAAAAAATGAAAAAGTGTTTGGAATCTCTTTCCACAGCCAGTTGATCAGTTGAAGTGAGACTCATCTGGCCCAAGGGCAAGGTGATGGTCAGTGCCAAAGTTCATACAAGCTAGTGACCCTATAAAACTTGATTCTAAAATGTAAAAATGTTGTATAGACATAATCTGCCCACAGGCCAGATTTATATAGTCAACTATATAAAAAGTCCAAAGCAGCTTCTTCTAAAATAATAAATGAGGCATCCTATTTTTGGTAGGGGAGCCTCTATAATAGAAATACAGAATGCTTAGAACCATCTTCTCTCTTCAAGAGTAGTTAGAAATTCAAATATGAATTGTATTCAAGTATTAATGTTGAAAATCTTAGCTCCTTTTGTGTTTATATAATGACAAAGTTGCCCTGGATGTCATATTTTTAAAGAATAGTCTATGGCTATATTTTCATTAAGAGAAGCATAAAAAAAATTGACTTCCCCAAGAAGCCAAAGTGTGGCTCAAAGTCAAAGTCAAATCAGTCCCAAGGCCACTGCAACTATTGAGGCACTTTGGATGCTGTAACAACCCTCCTAGGTTAGTTGAGTAGCTTTGCATCACTGGCGATTGTTCACGCAGTATGACCTGGTGGTGGTGCCCATCTCCTCTCCAGGTATGGATGGCCTTTGGCTTGCAGGGAACAATTCCACCCTTTGTCAGGTCTTGTTTTTAGTCCTGCTATGTGTCCACACACCCTCCTCACCTATGCTAGCCCAGGTCAGGGTGCCAGTTTAGTCACTAACAACCCAACCATGGCTCTACTGGTTTATATGTTACCAGACAGCAAACCAAGCAAGACCTGGTCTGACAAGTGTGGCTCAATGAAGCAGATGCAAAGTCAGTCCTGTAGTAGCTTTATAACGATCTGAAAATATATAAATCTGGTATTTAGATATCACTCTGCTTGGCACTGAAAGACTAAAGTGACTTATCTAGCCAAGTCCCATTTTCAAGAGTGTCTTAGATACTTAGAACCCTCAATATCATTGGAAAAAAATTGTAATATCATGGCATTTGTAATGTTAAACCATTCTTCTGAAACTAGGAGCTACCTAATCACCTAAGCCAGCTAAGCTTGCAATGTGGAGCAGAGGAACACAAACCTTACCACTTTATATCTAAAAGGCCTGATGAAGTGTCCCAACCCTGCATAGTTTACTTAGTTAATAAGGCCCAATGAAGAAATCAATCAAATTAAGCATGCTGGTGAAAAGAATTCAAGCTGTGATTATGTTTCATAAGCAGCAACCAGTGTAGAAATTGCAACAAAACCTTCCAGAATTGAAACCCATTTTGCAGAGCCATCTCAGGACCTCGTCATGATGACAAATAACTAGTTAACAGATGGACTGTTAACAACAATTCTGACAGATGAATTCTGACATTGTCACGGTTCTACAGAGTGAAATATCAGTCAGAACTTTGAATAGTCTATGAATACTAGACTCTGTGTGATACTAGTCTGTGTGTAACACACATTCAGGCCTAGCAAAGCAAGAATAAAACCTTTGCTGGCTGTTGTTGATGCTGCAAAAACAGTAAGTTTAACAAATATGCCACCTGCTGTGATTCTTCTTTCTAAAAATATTTACTTGGAATGTCTTACTAAAATTCCCCCACAGAGCAAATGACAGCACATTACTGGAATCTTTCTGCTTTATAAACAATTGCTAGGGAGGGAGGAACTGACAGAATATCTAAAGGGATTAGTAACGCAGGATGGAATTTTAGCACAGGTTATTAATTAACGAAAACTTCTAATATATAACAACTAGGCATCTGAGTCCAGTAGGTATCAATGGTACAGACAGGTGAAGGACTGCATGGGTAGGAGACTGAACAGCCCATCTCATATCTAGAGATGGTCCCAAGGATGAGGCATAATGCTGGGATATGGAAGCAGCAAAATTTCTGTTTGTCTCTTCCTGGGCTGTGTGCATTCTGTGAGTTTTCAAATCTGATCTCCTTTTACAAGTACTAGCTTCACAGAAAGAAGAGAAAAAAAAGGTTCAAAACTAGTAATTTATACTACACAGGCATCGCCACTCTTGAAAGAAACAAGAGAAAAATGGACAGAAGTTTAAAGGAGGGGGAAGGGGAATCTTCTTTTTTACTAAAAATCCTATTCTTTGGCTAGATAGAGTTCACTAGATGTTGCATAGTTCTCCAACCAGATATGATTTATTACTGTCCTGTCTCTAGCCACTTGGAGCTAAAAAGAAGTCTCTGTAGATCCTCTTAATATCAAACTAGACTAAGGCACCCTCTACGCTTGTAAAGGTAAAGGCATGATGGGTTCTTATGTATGATTCACACAGTTATACCTCCTGCCATACCACATGTGCATGGCAGGAGGTTCAATTGATGGATCTTGTATAAGATCCCATAGTGCCTTATTTTTGATGCAGGGGGAACCCATAATTGGGCTCCCCCTGCACTAGCAATCATGGGCTCCCCTGCACTAGCAAGAAGCAGACTCCTGTGACTTGGAGCCCCACACACTCCAGTTGAGTAGATCTTAGCTGCAGGTGTGGCCCATGCACCCCCAGGGTTCAGGGACCCCCAATGCAGCAATTTTTCCCCACCCCAGAGATGTGGGAAACACTAAGGGCTGGAGGGTCCTCACTGCATTGACCACCCCACTCTGGGGGTGCAGGGAAGCCCCCAGGGTTGCACAACTGTTGCAGGGTAAATTCCCCTACCCAGGGGGTGCGGGAAACCCGTGGGGCTGAAGGATCGTGCAGCCCTGGAGGTTTCCCCACACCCCAGGGTGGGAAGGCCACTGCAATTAGGATCCACCAGGCCCTTGGGGCTTTTTGCACACCAGAGCCCTAGGTTCATGGCAGCCATGATTCCCAGGGTCCAGGGGGTTTCACATGTGTATGAAAACCCTGGACCCTGGGGATCGCAGCTGCTATGATCCCTAGGGCACAGGGGTTTTCACTAGGCATGGAGCTTTTTATTGTGCAATAGCTACTTTGCACATGTAGCTGGTGTCCAGGTATTTGTGCAATTACTCAGTTAATTGCACAAATACCTGTAATGTGTAGAGGGGACCTAATAGTTTGGAAAATGTTAGTTTTTCAAAATAGAAATGAAGTGACCCAATGACTTGCATAGCCATCTAGAATCTTTCAAATGGGATAAAGTCACATATAGATAGTTGAGACACCCCACCTTCCCTCAAAGCTCTTACTTCCTGCCATAGTCTGAAAGAAGTTATAAACAGTAAATTATTTATGCTAGAATATTTATTCCAACAAATTGAGTAAGAAGATTTCAGCATTAACTGAAAATTTCTAGACGTCTGCCTACTCAAGCAAGATCCTTGCCAGAAACATCTAACAATGAAATGCATATACATCCTATTTTGGGACTGGAATTTGTTTTAGGAGAGGAACAGTACTGTGACTGTGTTTCTCCCTGTAAAATTAAGAAATACTAACGAAGTAAGGGGTAGTTGACTTAAAGTAGGCATTGTGGAAGACACAGTCTTACTTTAAGCAGTCTTTGTTTACAGAAACAGCAGACTGGCTGTTTTACATTTCAGCACGGCACACATTCTAGTTGTGTGAATTTTTTCCTATTTAGAATACTTGGAGTGTTGAAGGCACTTGACATTTTAGTGGCTTCATTAAAGTCCTTTAGTAAAAAGTAGCATTTTGGTCAAATTGTGTAATATTGTGTAATATTTCTAAACAACGTTAGCACATTCCATATCTGAGCAAAAAGCCTATCCTATTTACATGAGCAACAGGGAGGCAGAACACAAATGCAGATGAGATTCTTTTTAAGGTAATCCGTATGCACAATTCCAGCTTTCCAAAAACAGAGCTTGAAATTGCAAAACAACAGGTCCTTCCAGAAGGTCCATGGGGATTTATGTCACCTCATACTTCACAGGCTGGACTTCTCCAAGGAGACTAAGTGCCCATCTCCCAATTAAACATCAATGGTATTATACAGCATCTAGATGCCCTTAAAATATCCATGAAGCTTGGTTCCAGCATTGTGCAACAGTGTTTTGTTGGACATTTCCTGGACAACTACCTAAGACTGTGAGCTTATTTCTATTTTGAGAATGTGCTGAAATTGTATCACTACTTTAAAGGTCTGTATTATCCACCTGGTACATATACTCAGCTGTGGTGCTCCACAAGGACCAAAAGAGCCTAGAAAAAATTCCAGTTATCCTGGCTAAATGGTACAATAGGCTATGTGACTACCACCTTCAGCCTCTATAATCAATCCCCAAACCCACTGCTACCAAATCTCTTCCCTCACCCACCTCTGAAGCAGCAGAAATACCTTGC
Source organism: Alligator sinensis (assembly GCF_000455745.1). NCBI lineage: Eukaryota > Metazoa > Chordata > Crocodylia > Alligatoridae > Alligator > Alligator sinensis. Next base: position 75,481 of record NW_005843174.1, read on the forward strand.
AAAGATGAGTCTCTCTACAAGCCAGCTAACAATGGGATTGAAGTTTATGACCAAATACTTTGATGCACATTTGTTCTTTAAATGAAGCTGCAACTAAACAAAAGAGTGTTTAAAAGCGCACTTCACTAAGACATCTAAACTGCACCCTACCATAGGTCAAATAATTCATAAGAACTCTCGCATCATAACCTTCTGCTATAGGAGTAGAGACCACCACAGCAACAATTTTCAACAAAATGCTACTGAAAATTGATGCTTCAAAACCAAGAATGGCACATCTAAACCTGGCGATGCCGATACTATTACAACAATGTACGTGTAAAAGTGTAAAATATAATGGGCTATACTCAACCCAAGTGTACCCCCACTTCAGCTTGGCTTCTTTTCTTGAAGGTTCATCTAAATTTCTTGCAACAGGCTGTGAGCTGCGTGTGCATTCAAATAGAAACACAAACTGACCACAAATGGACGGCCAACCCAGCAGTCAGCTCAGATCATCTGATCTTCAAGGTTACTTTGACTAATCTAAGATCCCTTCCTTGCTCAATACATACTTGCTCCCTACAGTCTTCAAAATAGAGGGAAGTAAAATGACATTTCATTTCCAGTTTTCTATAGCAAATAGTCTTATGCTTGCCTAGCATCATTATTCTCTGGGATGGCAAGAGCTTGCCTGCATCCCCTCTTGCTAGCATTTCAAAGAAGCAAGACCTCAAGTACTCTTCATCCCCACTACTGATACTCAAGACTAACACACTGGGATAGAAAGAGCACACCAGGTAGGTTTTCCATCAAACAATTTCAGAGTGCTGCAATTTGCCAAACAAGAAATTTCTCTGAACTTCTTAGATTGGGGATTGCTGTGATTAAAAGTCTGTAACAATTTTCATCTTGAACAATTCTAATTATATTTATAATTGTTTTTGTGTGTTTCACAAGAGCTGTAATTCACAGTGGTTGTATGCATGAGAATATGTACATTCCTATCCTGATGTGAGCTTTTTCCCATTCCCATTTTACAGATAGAATTGCCGAGACAAAACAAGTTAAGTGAATTTTCTCAAGGATATAAATGGAAACTGTACAAGTGCCAGCATTAAATATTACAAATGGTCAGATCACTTTATTATAACACCTGTGTGAAAAGTCCAATTAAAATGAATGGTCTGTTGTACACTAGAAAGTGTACATATAGTATTTTTTATCCATTCCAATGTTAATTTTGGCCAGGATTATGCATTTAAATGCACTGTTATGGGTTAACTGATAAAGCTGGAATTTAAAAATGTTTGCAGGCATCAAAAGTGGCAATGAAAATGTAGGAGGAAAATAATGTCATAGACAAAATTAAAGTAAGGCAGAGGGAGAGAAAACAGTTCATGTTAATCAGCATGTTCACACAGGTACACTAATGAGGCTGAAAATTGACTGGCCACCTACAAAAAAAAGGGCACAGCAGCAGGAACGACTATGAAGATTTCAACAGTTAGGGCACCCTTTGCACTATGGGCTTTGAAGATTTCCTTCTTTCTGTCAGCCCCACCATTTCAGGTTATTAAATTCAGAAAAATATTTTTTTAAAGTGTTCATACCCTCAGAATTAACAGTAAAGAGCCTTGCACCTGTAAACTTTCACACTAAAAATTTTTTAAAAAATACAAATTTCAATAGCACAAGGCTGCATTTCTGAATTGTCCAACTGCTGCTAGTGCACACTGCATCTTGATCATTATAGCTGGAAGCACTCTGGGTTCAAATGATGGCAAAAAAGTTCGCTCTCAGAAGAAGGCTTTGATAAAAAAAAAAAAAAGTTTCCACTGAGCTTAGATTTTTGTGAACCTTTGTTTTTACAAGATACAAATGATGAGTTTAAGTCAATCTGTGCATTTTTTCCTTAAAAAGATAAAGAACTAAATCTTAAATTCTGTTGAATACCAGATTACATTTTAGAAGCTTTTTTGTTATTTACAAATGTAAACACATTTCTGGGGGCTCAATTACATTACATAAACTAAGCAAAAAAATGTGAAAACAATTTCTTATTAACAACAAGCTTACTTCATTGGAAGCAAACAAATGAGGCCACAGAAATCTATTACAGTAACTGAAGCTTCCACTACCATGCCAATAACTAACAAACCCGTGCTTCTGAAAACATCTAAGTCTCTAATGGAAGTTATTACAAAAGTACTGACCTAGAAATGCTCTTTAAAATCATATGGGATTAAAAAAAATATTTAAACCAGATGAAGTCTGAGCACAGAAGTTTTCTTATACCATAAAAACCAATGGTCTTACTTATGCCAGGGTAAATAGGAAATTCCAGTTTATTGGAGTTAGTAAGGATTTCCTTTGGTGCATTTAAAAAAAAGTAATTGGCACTACATTAAAATGATTTTGTTGTCATTTTATTTTAGGTGATAGTGAGCATGTTAACATGGTCACAGAGCTGGCACTCGGAGATAAGGGTCTCCCATGTTGAGGGGCTGAGAGCTTCCTGCTGGTGGGGGCTGGGAAGAGTGTTCCCTGCCCAGCTCCATGACTAAGGACAGACATTATACATAAACCAGTTCAAGTAATCAGAAGCTGGTTTAAACCTGCAACAGAACAGATGTTCAGTGCACATAAACCAGTTTCAAAATGGCTGAAAGCAGTTTGAGATAAACCTAGTTAAATGTAGTATCAGACTTAACTGATTTGGCTTAACCCAGTTTATGCAATGGCTGTCCCAGACCCTTTTACTGGTTTAAAATAAACCAGACTCCCCCAGCAACCCAGCATGCTCTCTGGGCTGGGTGGAGCTGTCTGCTCCACAGCAGGGCTGGCCTCTCCCCCCTGTTCTCTGGCTGGAGCTCAGCATAGACTTGCAGGCACAGAGCATCTGCCTGGCTTCTTCCTACTAAGCAGGGATTATTCCCACTCCCCTCTAACTTACACAGACACCTCAACATTAGCTAGCAGACCACATGCTGGCTATGATTTGGTCATGCTGTGGGAGAGGACAGAGGCAGACAGGCTTTTTGGAGCTAACCAACAATTAACTTAATGTCCTTCCTTGGAAGAGCTGTTTAAGAAGAGTTCCATTAGTTAATGGAAAGCGACTTTGTTTTCTTAACAACTTGATAAACACTGAGTTAAGGGTGATACACAATCCCTCCTGGGCTGTTTAGGAGTGGGGGAATAATCAGAGTGTCCTGCCAGGGCCTGGCCACGCCCCACTCAGCTGTCCTGTGGAAGCAAAGGGAGGGCTGCTCTAGCACCCCCTGGCTTCTAGTCTGAGCCACTGCCGCCATCTCCCTGCATTTCTGGGATGTCTGTTTGGGTTACAAGCTGATTTACCTAGCCAGGTTAGACTAACCTGTAAAGATTGAATCAATTCAGACTTAGGCTTTTTGAACATCTGTCCCTAGCCCATGAGTGCAGAGCTGGGTAGGCGAACAGGCTGGGGAGCTTGTTGCCTGCTCAGCCCTGCACTCCCCGAGCTGGATAGGGAACAAGCTCCACAGCCTGTTTCCCACCCAGCTCTGCGCTGGCAACCAGCTTTGCACTTCCCCACTCAGCTCTGTGCTCTCCCCAGCCTGTTTCCCACCCAGCTCCACACTTGCAGAGATGAGCAGGGAACAAGCTCCCTAACCTCCACCCCACGTGCAGATCAGGGGCTGGGAACCATCATTGTCAGGGTGATCAAGACAGGGTTTGTAAAGAGCTGCAGGGGTGGGGTGGATCCCAGCACCCTGCCCTGATCTACTGGTGAGGCAGCTGGCAGTGAGCTAGCTTCTAGCTGCCCCACTGGTGGATCAGGGCAGGGGGCTGGGACCTGCTCTTCCCCTGAAGCTCTTTTCAAGCCCCCCACCCCTGATTGGGGAAGCCAGGGACAGGAGCTCCCTGCTGCTGGTGCAGAGGGACATTGTCCCTGCCCCAGCAGCAGGCAGCCCCCGGGGGCAGGGTGCAATGTCCCAGCCTAGTCCCAGCCAGAAGACAGCCGTCTCCTGGCCCGGTGCTCCCTGGCAGCCCTTAGGCTAGCACTCAGGGGTAACCTAAAGCTCCCCCTGGTGGTGGCAGGGGCCCATTGCAGAGCCCCAGAAGCAGGAGCAGTTTGCTGCCATTAGCAGCAAATCTGTTCCCGCTTCTCTGCATATGTACATGGCTTCCCAGGAGCATTTACTTATGAGTAAGCTGATCCCAGATTAAACATATGTGTAGATGTGCCCATTGGGTCTAAAATGCTGACTTATGCCAGAATATTTTACCATCAAAAACACAATAATATGCTGTGTCACAACCCAGTGATTGTTTGTGCCTCGGCACTATGGAATTTCCTGGCCACATGAGAGCTCCTTTGCACAGCAGAGTGTTCTGCTGCAATTAAGAGCCTGCGTGCAGGAGAGTTCCCGCCAATTTGCAGTTTCCTTTGCAGGATGCATTTCTTCTTTGCAGCACAGAAATGCACGGTGCAAAGAGTTCCCGCTATTCGGATGCAGATTTGTGCCCCGCTATTGGCCAGTGCTAAATTATTCACACGTGGCGGCTAGTAATTGGCTCGCTGGCCGTTTAAAATTCCGCGCGACTTCCGCCCAAGTCGAAGAGCTTTGAGCACGCTGCAGAGTGCCTCTGAAGT